>NC_139712.1:47576546-47739046 GCF_964188405.1 Protomyctophum parallelum | reverse complement strand
TAAAAGAAATACCATCATGAACTCAGCAGTTTGACAACAAAAAATACCATCATGAATGGAAGCAGTTTGACTTCTAAAAACAACATCCTGGGTAGAAGCAGTTTGATAGAGTTCAACAACATATCATCAATACGGCACTGAAATAGATTTGCTCTCCATAATAAATATTCATATAGGCCAGTATATACAGTACAGTATAAACAGTATATACAACCTATAAAACACCTGCCTTATTTGGATGTTTATGAGGCCCCCCTTGTGCACGTGGAAGGACACGTTTCTCATTTTCCCCCCGTCAAAAGGTCATTCCATACAGTATATCTGCCAGTGATTCCGGGGCAGCGTAGCTGCTCAGTAGCTAATTTGCGCGTAACAATAATGGTGTGATGTGAATGACCCGAGACAAATTACAGCCCCGTATATCACTGTACGGGGCGACTGTTAAGCTGCCACAGCATCGGAGGCATCACATGTGTGTGATGTACAGTATCGTGGACGGGGTATAGTGGGGGAGACAGAGAGAGAGAGAGTGGATAGAGAGAGAGAGAGAGAGAGAGAGAGAGAGAGAGAGGGAGACTGAGGGGGAGAGAGAGAGAGACTGAGGGGGAGAGAGAGAGAGACTGAGGGGGAGAGAGGCAGATTAACTTTGGTGTGAAGGATACACAGACGTACATATCCAGCAGGTACACTGCTGACTGCATGCTCTCGTCGCGCCGTTTGCTCAGTGTGATAATCTACGACATGCATTGGGAGGGTATCTGCCCCGTGCTACATCACACAAGCTTATGATTAGTAATCACAGCTTCTCCCCCCCCACCCCCATCTCTCTTCTGCTCTGTGCAGGCACGCACGCACGCACGCACACACACACGCGCACACACATGCACACACATGCACAAGCTCACATACAACTTGGACTCTTGCACAGGTGCATATAGAAAGAGCCCACAAATACACACTCACTCACAGGTGCGCTATTTTAAATAAATACAAATGCACTTTAAGCACACACTCCATCTTATAAACTCAGTATATATCGTTTTTTGGATCCTTTGCAATGTTAACCCATTCTGAACGGGCACCCATTTTGGTGTCAGCATCATGTTATGCTTTAGCTATTGAAAAATAGCAGATCTACAAGCTCATATCGCGCCACCGAGTGGCGCGATACGAGCTTGTAGGTCTGCTATTTTTGAAAAATCAAAGACACTTTTAGAATCTGATCTCAGGTCAGAATGGGTTAATAATGAAACTGTCAGGATGTAATAAGACATTTTTTTAATCTGATCTCAGGTCAGAATGGGTTAACACAGGCAAGTCCCCTCTAGTGACTATACTATAGGCTTAGTAGGCTACTACTAATAATAATAATATACGGGTAATAATAATAATAATAATAATAATAATAATAATAATAATAATAATCCAGATTCATGCCACTATCAATTCACCCTTCCTGTAAAGTTTAGCCATGTGAATATGAACACTCCACAGGCTGACAGGTGTCAAGGTGAAAACAGTACAGTCGTCTGGATGCAGACTTAATGTACTCGTTAATTGCAGCGATACTGAAACCCATCAGACCGAGTATAAATAGCCTCATCAAATCATCTCGTTGTGACAGCAACACCACGAGTGACGAGTCATTTAGGAAATCCACACTCTGGCATCTCTGTATGCATGCATGGCTCGGGGCATGGATGGATCTGACAGTCTCCCATAACACACAGGCAAGGATGTGATATGTTATCCCAACAGTAACCCCCCCCCCCCCACACACACACACACACACACACACACACACACACACACACACACACACACTTTAAACACTTCTTGTGCTTGAGCTCGTTCTCCGCTGCTCTCTGCTGACGTCTTACGGTTTGACTCTGTGTGTCAGTACGATCGAGGACCACAGTCTTGTCTTGTCTGATTCTCCCCAGACAAGAGCGCACACACACACACACACACACACACACACACACACACACACACACACACACACACACACACACACACACACACACACACACACACACACACACACACACACATGCAGATTTGGCTCACCTGTGGTATATTTAGTGTGTGATGTAGACTTGCATGGTAAACGTAGACGTAGAGTTCGTCCTCCTTACTCCCTTCCCTTTGCGATGCTCAACTTGCGACCAGCGGATCTGCCCACGGCACTGCTTACATTCCAAGACTGGCAACACTACACAGACATGTGTAGCGTGTGTGTGTGTGTGTGTGTGTGTGTGTGTGTGTGTGTGTGTGTGTGTGTGTGTCTGTCAGAGAGAGAGAGAGAGACAGAGAGAGAGAGAACAAGAGCAAGAGAGAGCGATGAAAGAGATGGAGAGAGAGAGAGAGAGAGAGAGAGAGCGAAAGAGTCCTCGGTCTGCTTCTCTCTCTATGGCTGTGCGTCTCTCTTCTCCGCGCCCTCCTCTCTGTCTATCTGGCGCTTTCTCTCTCCCCCACCACTCCGCCTCCCCTGCTCTAAGCTTTCTCTCTCACTTCCCTCTCTCTCTACTAATTCTTTCTATCATCTCTCTCCCACTCTATCTGTCTCTCCCTCCCCTATTCCTTTCTCCCTGGCTCCCTTTCCCCTTTTTGCTCAATCTTTTCCCCCCCTTTCTCTTTCTTTCTCTCTCTCTCTGTCTCTCTCTCTCTCTCTCTCTCTTTCTCTCTCTCTCTCTCTCTCTCTCTCTCTCTGGCAGTGCATCACTCCTGGCGGTGGATGTCAGGGGAGCTGACGCCTGATTGGCTGCCATTCACAAGTTACCAGAAAAGAAAAGGGTATATGCAGAGGGAGAGGAGAGAAAGGGAAGAGAGGGGGGAGAGGGAGAGGAGAGAAAGGGATGAGAGGGAGCAGAGGGAGAGGAGAGAAAGGGAAGAGAGGGGGGAGAGGGAGAGGAGAGAAAGGGAAGAGAGGGAGCAGAGGGAGAGGAGAGAAAGGGAAGAAAGGGAGGAAGGGGGGCAGAGGGAGAGGGAAGGGCCATGCATGGGGGCTGTAGTGCAAAGGGGGAAAAGAGAGTTCCCTCACATCGCATCAGGGAGCAATAAGGCAGCGGTAGAGACTTCGGAAAGGGCTGGACTGGAGGGAAAGAATTAACCCATTCCTGACCTGAGATCAGATTCATACGAGGTTTTCCACTGGACACACACTGGTCTGACGAACCCATTCTGACCTGAGATCAGATTCTAAAAATGTCAGTCGTTCTTCGATTTTTTTCAAAAATAGCAGACCTACAAGCTCGTATCGCGCCACTCGGTGGCGCGATATGAGCTTGTAGATCTGCTATTTTTCAATAGCTAAAGCATAACATGATGCTAACACCAAAATGGGTGCCCGGTCAGAATGGGTTAAAGCACAGAGAGAGAGAGAGAGAGAGATTTGTGAATTTGTGAATGCAGGCAGAAAATCTCTCTCACCGTCTCAGAGGCTAACTGCAGCAACTGACTGACTGAGGGAACAAACAGTGTCTCTGATGGATTGACTCAATAATGTTTGATGTCAAAAGACCCCCACCCGCATATGACCATACACCTGCCACACACACACACACACACGCACACGCGTGCGCACACACGCAACCACCCACCCCCACTCCACCACCACCACCACCGCCACAAAATCTAATCTTCTTTCAATGACAACAGAATGAAGGAGAAAAAGTCCATAACTTGTAAATCACCCACAGGGTAGGGAGAGGAGGGGGGGGGAGGACAGGAGACAGGCGTCAGGAGGAGGAGGGGGAGGTGGTTTGCATGGGAAATTCTCCAATCTCCATCTCTATCTATCTCTCCATCACCAATTGGAAACGGGCCGGCAGGACTGTGCGTGTGTGTGCGTGCGTGCGTGCGTGTGTACGTGTGTAAGGCAGGTGTATGGTCGTATGCGAGCGGAGGACTCAGGCAGCTGACGGAGGGCACTCTGTCACGTCTTCCTCTGTTACGCGTGCATGTGTATGTGTGTAAGGCAGGTGTATATGGTCGTATGCGAGCGGAGGACTCAGGCAGCTGACGGAGGGCACTCTGTCACGTCTTCCTCTGTTACGCCACGCCTGCTGCCGGATGCATATCAATACATCTCTGTACAATTATGTGCCATTCCTAAAGTGATCTAGCATTTTAACGGGCGGAATATGAAGCCAGATAATGAATCACAGGAAGGAAAGGGGTTTGATGATGAGGGGTGAGACAGAGAGACAAGGAGAGATAGAGAGATAAGGCCTATTTTATACTTTGTCGTGCAGCGTTGTCGCATGGCAAAAGAATAGGCAATCTAGATTAAGCTCACGACGCAAACTTCAGATCGTTTCGACAATTCTTTGACAACACGCACGCACACGCACACGCACACGCACCGATTCAAAACAAGCCCTTAAGTTCACACCTCAACACAGTTTACCAAAGGCTGACAGTCACACCGCTCACACAGCTCATTCCTATTAACATAGGAATAATCATATAGCCTACTGTAGATGTTGTCCATTCAGTATTTTAGCTGTGACGTGAGCGCCCCCTCCAGAGATACTTCCGGGTCCTACTTTTGTGTCGCTTTTGTGTCCCCATGGAGTTATACTGTGACGCTCCGTCGGACTAAATCTGAGACGAAAACAACCACGAAAGTCTCATTTTACCGCTTTCCTCGCAACAACAAAGCTGCTGCTCTCCCAAATCTGGCAGTGACAGGCCGTCTGCCCCACATGGAATACTATCGCCATTTCATTTAATTGTGTCAACTAAATCCTCATTAATGCAAACTATATTCAACATACTCAAGCCTGCACACATTCTAAATATCCCCCGAAATATTTTACCGAGCAAATGGACTATTGCCACCTTCAATAATAATGATAATAATAGTCTTTATTGTCTCCACATCATATATTTTTGTTGTCATGGACACTTGTACAAAACATTAATAATTCTACTCGAGTTGGAAGCATTAAGACCCATTTTAACCCTCTATATGGCTTCCTTTCTGAAAAATAACGTCAATTTAAAAAGATTCACACGTTTAGATATTCTATTTACAATGGGATGTGGACGGGAGCTGGTGCCACTTGGACCCGGACGTAACGTAGCACTACAAAATGACGTCGGACTTAAATACTGAATTGTTTAGCAACGTGCGTGTGACGTCTTTGAAATAGCGTCCCACCAGAGATCACCAATGCAACACTGAATGTACAATACATGATGACACGAGACGAGAAGGTTATTCGGGCCGATAATTTCCAGAACGGCCTGTTATAGCGCCACCAGGAGGCCGACTTTTGAAAAACACATCTTTTGATATTATACTCCTCCAGATTCTGTCCAGAAATCCCGCAAATCGTTACACACTATCTCTATAGTCATGTGTTCGAGACGGATCTGTCCGATATTTCATATTCCATCCTAATTGGCTAACATTGGCAAGTTTGCAGGATTGGCCCTTTTGAAACAAAAAGCCTCAAATCGTGAACGCAGCGTGCAATTTACGTGAAATCTTTCACAGACTTTTCCTACTAGGCTGAGGAATATATCCCACCCTTTTCACATTGGCCTGTTATAGCGCCACCAACAGGTGGAACAAAATGCCTCAAATCATCCAATTGCCATCAATGGTGTATAAGAACAAATGGCACCCCTTTCACATTGGCCTATTATAGCACCACCAGGAGGCCACAACCTGACCTGGCCCCTGGTGGAGACCTGTCCTATTATAGCGCCACCAGGAGGCCACAACCTGACCTGGCCCCTGGTGGAGACCTGTCCTATTATAGCACCACCAGGAGGCCACAACCTGACCTGGCCTGGTGGAGACCTGTCCTATTATAGCACCACCAGGAGGCCACAACCTGACCTGGCCTGGTGGAGACCTGTGGCCCAAGGGGCACTTTTTCTAGTTGAGATCTGTATTGATTGAATTGAATTGAATTGAATTTGGGAATTAAACTTAGCAATACATTGCCATTACCATGTAAAAACAAAAGGTGAAATAATTAGTTAATTAATTTCTCTATGAATATTGATCAGTGGTCATTATAGTATTATTTTTTGCAAAACAGTGTAATAACGATCAAATGAAACAGACAAGGCTCATCAAAATCACAAACTTTAGCGAGATTTGAAGCAATTAAACAGAACAATAATTCACACACAATCACAACTACAGCTTCAATACACCTATACATGCAAATTACAATACAGTGCAAAAGTATATTGCACCTGGTCCCTGCTGTGATCCAAATATGGGACCTACAATTTTTATCTGAGCAAGTGTGTACTGTGTATGTGTGCACTGACTGTATAGCCTATGCCATAAATAATATAATTTATTTAGCCATCTGTAGGCCTTTGATGGCTGGTATCCACGGTTGGAATATACAGTTTGGACTAGTGGGAGACAAACATGCAATAGCCTATACCAAAACAAATCACTTTACAACTGTGCCATGCCTCTATATGGTGGTGGCTTCTTCTTTTGTCGTATCATATGTCCTTAGCCTATAATATAGACCTTCAGCTCACACCCATCCTCCGCTCACTCCACTGGCTCCCCATCTCATTCCGGACTGAATACAAGATTTCCCTGCTAACCCACCAGTGCATCCACGGCAACCCCCCCCCCCCCCCTACCTCAAGGAACGTGTCACCCTTCAATCCTCAACCCGCTCCCTCCGCTCCTCAAACACCAACCTCCTCAAACCCACAAAGACCAACCTACGCACCATGGGTGACCGGGCTTTCTGCTCGGTCGCCCCCGAACTGTGGAACACTCTCCCCGCCCACCTGAGAGCCCCACAGTCGGTAGACACTTTTAAGAGAGGACTCAAAACTTTCCTTTTTACCAAAGCATTTTTATAGCCTTGCCCTTATGTTTTAATGTTACTGTTCTTTTAGATGTTTTTAATGGTATGTTGTTTCTTTTGCTTTTACTCACTCTGTAGCACTTTGAGATTCTTGCGAATATAAAGTGCGTTATAAATAAAATCCATTATTATTATTATTATTGCAGCAAGCCAGGTGGTCGGCTATATGCTGAGCAACAAACACATAGCCTACAGCATGTGCTAATCAACCGGCAGGTCATGTTCTTTAACTTTTTCATTTCACAATTCCATTTTCAGAGTGGCACGGTCAGAGAGCAGCACAGGGAAATAACCAGCCTGTCTTGATAAGCAATCGATTTTGACTGATTCTATTCATTAACCTACAGTATGTATGAACAGTACAGTAAAGACCAGACAGTTGTAACCCACTCCACCGAAGAGAGTAAGCTACGTAGCATTAGCCTAAGCCTATTAAATGCCCTAAAATTGAGCATATAGGCTATATAAACATTTGTTGGCACACATGTTAGGAAGGAAGCAAAAGTATAAGAAATACAAGTGCTGTCTTACCTTAAGATGAAGTGAGAAAACATGATGATTAGTCCAACAGTGGATATAGTACATTATTTTAGATAAGTTTACCAAAACAAAGTAAACAACTGTCTGACTGCACAGAGCTATGACTGCTGCTAATTAACAATAATTAATTGCACCTGTGCTGAACTACAGAACCAACTGGTGAATATATACCATTTGTGAAGAAAGATAGGGGGAATATACATAGAGACATTCATGAATTTATTTTATTTTATAAAGTACATTTTATTTTTCCTCCTGCAGCCATGAGGTATGCCAGCTGCACACATATGGTTATCCCATTCTGACCTGAGATCAGATTCATACGAGGTTTCCGCCGGACACACACTGGTCTGATGAACCCATTCTGACCTGAGATCAGATTCTAAAAATGTCAGTCGCTCTTCGATTTAAAAAAAATAGCAGACCTACAAGCTCGTATCGCGCCACTCGGTGGCGCGATATGAGCTTGTAGATCTGCTATTTTTAAATAGCTAAAGCATAACATGATGCTGACACCAAAATGGGTGCCCGGTCAGAATGGGATATAGGCCGAGGCATAGTGACATGAGCGTGACAACGTTGTTCACCGGCCTGCCAACCGAGGAACTTGTGACATATAATACTGTACCTCTACCGGTACCATCTGTCGTCATATACTGTACGATATGAAGATGAAGGTGTCATGTGTACTGTACATTTACCAGCTGTGGATATTATGGCATGGGGGATGAAGTGACTTTGAAATGCATGGTGGGATGCATGCCACTCAGAACTCAGCCGTCTCAATGAATAATGTAAGGAAAAGCAGCAGTCATGACTCATGACACACAACCAAGTGTGTCGAGAGACAGGAAGCCAACGGCAGAGAGTTAGGAATGATATGTGAGACAAGACAAGGGTCATGATTGGAACATTGTGCACACTAGCAGCATACTGTATGGCCGGGGTCTGCAACCTTTTGGAAACAAAGTGTCATGTTTGTATTTGTGCCATGTCAATAAATTCTCAACATTAATTTTAATGCCACCACATAGAAAATGCCAACATATTTTGATTGTACACAAATATAACCTTTCCCCTTCCTTTTATAAATGTTGTCTCACATTGTAATTTATAATGATCATTAGATTCAGAGCAATAACTCGACTCTCTCCCCATGCAGTTCAGAGTTCCGCGTTTTAATGAATGTAGAATTATGTGCAGGATGTAATTTACATACAAATGTGAGGGACTTATTTATTTGACTATGTTTTGTTTAAATAGTTTACCAAAAAGCCTGTCTCTCACTGCCAGTGTGCCAGTGATCACCATCCCTGGTGCCAATGTTGGCACCGGTGCCAAAGGTTGCCTACCCCTGGTGTATGGTCTGTGCTCTAATGCAGGGGGTTCTCAACCTGGGGGTGCATGGGTCCCCAGATTATTATTATTTTTATTATTTTTTTGGCAACTGAATGGCTGGAAAATGGAAATTAATTGTTTACATAGCTCGTACACATATAGGCTAGTTGTATGCATAAGCTTTCCTTAATGATTATATCTGGTTTCAGTATTTATTTATGATGTATTTTAGCGAGACATGCCCAAAGCATTTCTGCATGGGGACCCCAGCCAAAAAAACGTTGAGGACCATTTGCTAATGCACTGGTTTCCAAACACTGGGTCGGGAAACATTTTTGGGTTGCAGCAACATAATACTTTTATTTATTTTTATTTACCACCTTTTGTTTTTAATTAGGCAATTGTTATTTCAAAACATTTTCCCCAAAACGTTTTTTTTTTCAATGAACAATTCAATGATCTTTTGTTTCAGTAATTTCATGAAAGAATCAAAGAAAAATCTAAGAATTCCATAAATTAGAAAACCAATGTTTAAATATAGTGAAAATAGCCGCTGCGACACGAAGCGAGCATAGATTAGCTATTTTCACTAGTTTGGTCCCAGGCAAAAAAAACTGGGAACCACTGCTCTAATGGATGAGACACCTGCGCCACACACACACCCCTGTATGGAAACAGGCCAAAGTAATTAACTGTGGGATAAATATCAAGGTAAACGCTCTTCAAGAGGGTAATTTAATAGCTCGAAACATCACAGCAACCTCTGGCGCAATAGCAGCATCTGTATTATTGGAGCCCCACACCTACAGCCTACAGTTTGGCAGGCATTTATTATTAATTATATATAATTATAATTATAATTAAGGGGCCAAGCCTGAAAGGCTTGCCTATACTGTCTAGTGTCTACCATCTGTTGTTATACGAAACTAGTCCCTTATTGTATTTGTATGTTTTCTTCTTCTTCTTCTTCTTCTTCTTCTTCTTCTTCTTCTTCTTCTTCTTCTTCTTCTTCTTCTTCTTCTTCTTCTTCTTCTTCTTCTTCTTCTTCTTCTTCTTCTTCTTATTATTATTATTGCAGTTCTGGCTTAACCGGTTTTCATGAAACTTGGCAATATGCACACCAAGCTTGATAAAAGCTACACAAATGGCAACATAAAAGCGGGGTGCATACGTCGGTTAGACAAACTAACTGTCCGACAGGCTCCCGATATGCGTTGCCAGTTAAAACTCACCTGTGAGGTTCCATGTGAGGTTAGGGTTGTCGGACTAATAATGCCTTTCGGAATCTTAGTACGTTGGAACAAACACATGCACCCCAACTGCGGAACCCTCTCTCAGTTTTGGTCCATGAGGCAGACTCTACATTTAAGATAAAAAGCATTATTTTGTATCACAGTAAGCTTAGACTGCAGATGCTCTGCTCTCCTCTCCGCTCTCCCCCGTCCCCTATTTGTGTGACTACTAGGCATGAATTGTGTGATTGTATGAACACTGAGAGCGTGCAAGTACGTGCATGTGTGCTGTGAGCGTCTTGCATTGAATGTGGTCATGTGTTTACCGTCAACATCAGCAACTCATGTTCACTTAGATGTGTGTGTGCATCTGCATGTGTTGTGTACTGTGCTTGTGCACATGTGTATAGACGAATATAATATGCATGATTTCACTCTCTTGCTTGCTAACAACCCATGGAAAAATAAAATATAGGCTATTTTGTATCTTTGCATAGAATTTGTATTAATTTACTTGGTATGTATGATAATTATGATGTTGTTACAGTCCAAACAACTCTGTGTAAACATCAGAGCATTGTATCAAATGCTGTTTTTTTAACTGCAGAAACAAGTTGTCACAGCCCCGACTACGCACACACACACACACACACACACACACACACACACGCACACACACACACACACACACACACACACACACACACACACACACACACACACACACACACACACACACACACACAAGGCCGCGAGGTGAACCCGGGACCTATAAATCCTATGGCACGTACGTTACCCGTCGGCTTAAACAGCCTTGGCCCAATAGGCAAAAAGCAACGCAGCACCTACGTACACTGTGTGCCCTATTTTTGTCAGTGCTAAATCCTTTATCCCTACACATCTTTTTTCTTTTCTTTCTATTTTGGAAAACATATTAAAATTGTTCAACTATAGCCGATTGTGAGCTTGTTGTGAGCTTGTAGATCGGCTATTTGAACTATTCAAAAATGTTTTTCAAGGCTTGGGCCGTGGCTCAGCGGTCCAGGCACCTTGGCTGCAGGTAATCCAGTCTGGCAGTGTGCCGCCGGCTCAACTCCCGATCCTGACGGCATTGCATGTCTTCCCCCCATCTGTCTCTCTCCCCCTTCCTGTCAGCCTACTGTCTGTCCCTCCATAAAAAAAAAACAATGTTTTTCAAAATACTAAAAAAAGCAAAGAAGTTTAGGGGGGTTAATTAGCACTGCCGAAAATAGGGCCTTATGACTATTAGCGTACACAAACGTACAAAACTGTCTTAGTGTGAGCATGCCACTTCCAGCAGCACGTTCACAATGTTCCTGTCTCTCTCTGTATATTACATGAAATGAAAGCGTTCCGTTCCCCTGGCCGAGGCTGTGTAAAGTAAGTCTGTCTTCCAGTTCTCTTCCAATTCTGCGTGTCTGCTCCCATCAGCCTCACCGGGCCTCACACACTCCCGCTTACCTCCGCAGCTACCCGCCAACGCTTATTATATAGGCTCATCTGATTTCATCCACAGCTTCGCTGTCCCCAGGGTTCACTCCAAAGAAGACAAAGAGGATGCTATACTGTGTGATGTGTGTGTACACACACAGCCAGCCAGCATTTGTAGGAAAAAAAGAACAAGTCTCTGAGTTCATGGTTGAAAACATGTTGTTTCTTTCCATAGCCTACGTGCTTATTAGCCTACAGCTGTTTTCTTTGTTGTTGATTATGCTGTAAATGCACTGTAAGAGAGAACTCATGTTACCTCAGTCAACCATGCACTGATAATCACCACGGGATTATTTTGGTTTGACACCATAATCAAACCCTATATACCACAGCTTCTAAAACACTTTCTAATCACATTTAGTTTTTTGAGTTGGTCATGTTTTTCCACCATTCATATACTGGACATAATTCCGCTTCAGCCCTTTTGCAACCAGAGCTTATTTTAATTATGTTTAGGACACAAGAAAGACTTTCCTGGGGTTTTTAATGTGTGTAATATGTTTATTTTAAAGATATTCATCATGCTATGTTCATGCAAATGTGGTCTCCTTCCTCCTTAGACTACAAAGTCACACCTCCATGCAGCCTCCACAAGGAGTGCACTAAAGCATTATGGGCATTGTAGGAATTCAGCAATCCAGTCAAACCCTATAGTCAAACACACATACTTCATTATTTCTCTGGCCATGGGGTGCAAATTTCAACTTGTGCTACTATTAGTGACTACAAATAATATTAACATTGAGTTGACTGCAGTTTCTTCCAGCGGTGAAATGTCCCTTTAATGTTTACCTGAAATTATTTGTTCAATATTCTAATCTTGTGTTTTTTGTTAACCACATTCACAACCTCATATCCTCTTAATTGTTGCACCAGGATGTTGTTTAAATGCTGTACTAGATCTTTTTGTTTTTTCCAAATAATGAATCTCTCTGCACTTGCTTTGATAAGGCTGCTCTCTGCAATGAGAAGGCTTAATACGCCTTCTTAAGTTCTTATTGCCTTCGTGTTAACTAGTCCTGATGTTTTGCTTTTAGAACATATTATCATACTAATATGAACTGCTTAAATACTGCAGAGTGCAAATGTCTCTCTGGCGCCTTCATGGCATGCTCAAGTCAATCACTTTGCATTGCCTCACATGAAGAGGAGTCTAATTATCCCATTCTGAACGGGCACCCATTTTGGTGTCAGCATCATGTTATGCTTTAGCTATTAAAAAATAGCAGATCTACAAGCTCATATCGCGCCACCGAGTGGCGCGATACGAGCTTGTAGGTCTGCTATTTTTGAAAAATCGAAGAGCGACTGACATTTCTAGAATCTGATCTCAAGTCAGAATGGGTTCATCAGACCAGTGTGTGTCCAGTGGAAACCTCGTATGAATCTGATCTCAGGTCAGAATGGGTTATAGCCCAACTCAGGGGCAGACCTCCGGAATGATCACTGAAATGTCTGCATGATTCACTTATAACAATAACCTGCATGACATGCTTGACTCACAAAGGTATATATGCTCTTGTACTGCACATATTCATATGACAACACTTCATAAAATGACAATTGGATTGTATTATGGATTTGATAAATAGGCTATTGTGTTCCTTCCACGAAACCCTTGAAGGGCTATAGGCCTATAGGGTATTATTGAATGTCATTAGTGGTGACATTCTATGAGTATAAATATATTGCAATATTACAGTACAATACCAGTAAGACGCCTGAGGGGGTTATTGAAGATTAAAAAAAAATAATATAATGGACTGTATAGTGCCCGGTCCTTTTATTTATTTGATTTGATTATTTGTTTATTCATTCATTCATTCACCAATGTCTTCCCCTATATTTTGTTCCTCTTATTGAGCATGACTGACTATAGTTTGACTGAACATGAAGCGATTCACTGAGCATGTATGATGTAGCCTATACTTACTGTATTTCAAACAGGGGGTTTCTGACTACCCTCCTCTTTTGCCCGCGGTGCCTTGCGCTGGCCCTGACCCCTGACCCCTGACCCCAACCCTAACACCAATAAACGGAGGCAGGGATGTGCACACATACAGTAGACATCAAAGGGGGCTTCAGCCCCTGTCCTTTTAACCGGCCGGTAAAACAACTGCCCTTTGACACACCACGATTTACTATGGCGGAAATAAATGCAAATTCCACTCCATCCATGCCATGACGGAAGGCAGCATTCAGGGGAATTGATTTTTTCCCCCCGCCAAAGTCTCCTGAACTTGAACACAGCATTTTGCGTTGAACAGATTTGTTTAGAAATCCATGACATACAACCACATCTCCACTAGCTAAAGAGTGCTGGGTTGCACCCCGGAAATAGCTGATGGACCCCCACTATACCCTCCGTGACTGCCTACCTAGATATGTCCCTAACCGCCCCCTCAGGTCCTCCAATGCTGGCCTACTTGAAGTGCCTAAAAGAATGTGCACAAAGAAATATGGTGAGGCAGCTTTTTGCTTCTACGGCCCAACAGCCTGGAATAAACTTCCATTCGAGGTCAGACACGCACCCTCTGTAGACATTTTTAAATCTCAACTCAAGACTCACCTCTTGCTTTTAGTTGAGTTTTACTATGCACGTTCCTACCCTGCCCTGACTGATTGCTGCATGTGGTGTTATTAAATTTTGTTCTTTGCCATTGTTCTATCATTTTAACTACTTGTGTTTTATTGTATTATATTGTTGTGTCCTCTGTGTGAAGCACTTTGAGCTGCATTTATGTATGAAAGGTGCTATACAAATAAAGTTTATTATTATTACTATAGGTCAAGGTCACTAAAGGATACTAGAAAAGGTCTCATGAATGTCTGTGGATATTTGTTCCTGGGAGGGGATTGAACGTTGACCAGATAAGCCATGCCCTGCATTAATTACCACTTGGATTATCCATGGCTTCTTAATTTTATTCATTTATTTGGTGGTTTTAATAAATGGTTATTCTGAAGTCCTTTTGGTTAATGTCTCCTTATGTTAATATTTATATTTTTTTTACATTGTTTTAATGATGACGATAGCTGTGGGGGGAGGGGGGATGGGGGGAGGGAGAAAATGGAAAAGAATTGTATGTTCAAACTGAACTTAAATTGTTAAAACCTGCTACCAATAAACATATACAATATATATTTTGTATTGCCACTGAACTCTAAATAAACTAAACTGTACTGTTCTCAGGGTGTCGTCCATGACACAAATCAACAGCCAGCCAAACTCAGTCCAATAAAAGTCAGGATTTGCCTTTATTGAGATGCCGGTGGTCAACTTTCATAAACAACGAGTGAAACTGTAAAAATAGAAAACATAAAATACACAATCAGCTCAATAACATAAGAAAACCTAAGCACATGCTAGGCTAATCATTCAGTAGTTTGCAATTAAATTAACACTCTACCTCACATAATTTAAGGCAAGCAAACAATCATTAAACATATTAAACATCCCATGTAATAAAACAAAACAACTCAGATTAAGCTTAAAAAACATGAGTCAAGGCAATTGTACACAAACAAACTTACAAGGGATGGTTTCAAGCCAAAAACAAAGAATGACAGTAGCAGCTTCTGTGTGTGTGTTTGCTCCTAGGCTGCTGGAGAACAACTGACTTCTGCTGTCCTGCACACCTGAAATTACTGAACCTCAATTGGCTGCACAATTGGCTCCTAATTACACCTCAAAGCTAGACTAAATGCACACACATTAGGGGGAGTCAAACCTATCTGATAATGAACTAAATGACTGGGACAGCACAGAAACAATGAGATATGATAAGATCATAATAATACAAAGAAAAATATCAGCAGAACTGCAGGCTCCACAGTTCTTGTAGTATTTTAGCTTCCCATATGCATGGATATTGGATAATAATATATTCAATTTCACTTGTACTTTTTTTGCCATTACTGCTCATGCTCCGGTCAGGAGTGACATTGATAAAGTGTGCAGATAGCGGTTCAGTTTCCTTGATCAAGGACATATGCAATAATACAATATGTGGCTGTTACATAATGTGTAGCCAGTGGCATTCGTGAGGCATTGTTCCATATACACAATGGATACTCTTGATAAACTTGGATAATCTTGATATAAGACAGCCTTAGTTTGTTAGTAAATGGGATGTTCATTACTAGACGTAACCTGGGCAACAAATATAGCCATACATAGTCCTGAAACTGTCTTATTACTGATAAGCAATGAAAAAGTACTGCCTGCTTTGACTCATTAAAACCCCACAGCCAATGGAATTTTCCCATCTCTTTATGCTATGTTGATGAATTGAATACACAGCACCCCAAAGACAACAACAAAAACAAGTCCCTGGGACTATTTTGTATTATGTTTATTTATTTCGATTTCTTTTTTGTGCCTTATATACAAGCTCACAGCGCATCACTTTGTGACTCAATGTGAGCTTGTACATCTGTTATGTTGTCTGCTATGATTTTTTTTGAAAGTGTTGAATGATTTAGCATTTTTTTTAACTTCTTCTGTTCTGGAGGTCCCTATAAGCACAAACACTTTCAGCTGTGTGGGTCTGAGGGACCCCTTTACGCCGAATACACGCACATGAGTCCGAGACAGAGAAGCACTTTGGTGCTGTACAACACCCTTCTGGCTCCAAAACTGTGGAATGCACTTCCCATTGCAGTCAGAACTGCAGCATCACTCCCAATCTTCCGCCGTAGTCTGAAAACCCACCTTTTCAGACTCCATCATGGCCCATAGCACTTACCCTAACCCCTTAGATTAGATGCTTAGATAGCATTTGATACAGACTTATAGCATGTTATGTAGACAGCACTATAATTGCATTGTATATAGTCATAGCACGCCATAGTACATATATATAGCATAGTAGTATAGATATATAGTTTATATGTATAGTCTCATAATATAGATATTCCACTGTTACTTTCTTAGCTTACGCATGTTTCATGATAAATGCTTTTTTGTGATGTATTCCCATGCTTTTTTGTTCTTGCTTAATGTAAGTCGCTCTGGATTAAGAGCGTCTGCTAAATGCCTAAATTGTAAATTTACTTTAGGGAGACATTTTTGGCACACTAATTGTGTGCACTTACCTCACGTGTGTGTGTGTGTGTGTGTGTGTGTGTGTGTGTGTGTGTGTGTAATCACCGTCAGTCAGTTGTACTATGTTGTACTATTTATACAAATAAAGTGTATTATTATTATTATTATGTAGACGGCTAGATGCAACAAATGGGCAGCACATCGACAGTCACACCAAAACCTTTTAGTGCAACAAAAAAAGATCCCCATTACTAGTAGGCTGCCTACTGCCTCACTTCTGCTTTGCTCGTGCATCATCATCGATCATAGACTCAGCGTGCTGTTGCATAGCAGCTGGTGAAAAGAATAAAACTACGTTGCTGTACATCTTCTCGACAAATGCGTTATCAAGACAATTACACTCAAAGGTGATGCATGGGGATGTCTCATGGGGCTACAGGAGGCAGTGCTGTAGTAGTCTATTTATTTTTATTTTATTTTTCAAACGGTATACCATAATTATTCCCTGTACTCCATGCGCATGTATAGGTTATGTATGTGTATACATTTTGACACTGCATATTACGTATAGCATTATGGTTGAACATACCGTTGTGAGCTTATAGGGCCAAACCGCTGAATGACTAGTCTAGCCCATTCTGACCTGAGATCAGATTCATACGAGGTTTCCGCCGGACACACACTGGTCCTGATGAACCCATTCTGACCTGAGATCAGATTCTAAAAAAAATTCAGTCGTTCTTCGATTTTTCAAAAATAGCAGACCTACAAGCTCGTATCGCGCCACTCGGTGGCGCGATATGAGCTTGTAGATCTGCTATTTTTAAATAGCTAAAGCATAACATGATGCTGACACCAAAATGGGTGCCCGGTCAGAATGGGCTAGTCTTACAATTGCATGTACTGTATACATGGTCGATTGGGGGTGCATACTTAGTTTAGACTAATGTCATTGGTTAGACTAGTCATTGGTTAGACATGGGTCTTAGTTTAATAATTGTTCATGACGAAATCTCCCTTATAGGCCTCTCTTAAATCTGTTATATCTTATATTATTACGCTGCTATGTGATGTTATTAACTGTTGTTCAGCACTTTGTAACGCATGTTTTAAAAAGTGCTATATAAATAAAGTTATTATTATTAGTATTATTATGGGTTAAGGTTAGGCTTAGGTGCGCTGCCCGTGGGAGGTTATAGGTTATAGGGTGAGGGTATGAGATAGGTTGTAGTTGTAGGACTAATGACTGGTCTAACCAATGACTATAGTCTAAACCAAGTGCTGTCTAAACTAAGTACTGCACCGGTAGATTGTGCTGTTAAAGGTATATTCAGTGATTTCACTCAAAAAACCTTAGGTTTCGTTTTTGGCTGTGGGACCCAGCCTTTCGTCCAATCAGGATAGAGAGTCAAAAACGTAACCTAAGGTTTTTTGACCCCCAGGGGTTAACTGGGGACAGGGAGGAACTCCTTATAATTGGTCAGCACACTCTATAGTAGGGAGGATTATCACAACAAAACAAAAAAATAAGTGATATTTGAATTAAGTGAAATCACTGAATATACCTTTAACTTGCGCTTCCAGATATTTTTCTTGTCGCCCCCTTAATGTCTGTTTAAAGAACGATGGCAGCTGTGATGGCAGCTGCGATACCAGCCTACTTAACATTTTCCTCATGGAAATGCACAAATGACAGAGCTAATTGAGGGGAATGAGGGGAAAAAAAACATAGTCCAATGTGTCCTCTACATTGCTAAATTGATGGATGACCACTATGCCTCGATCCCTTGCAGGAATAATTTCTGTGTATTCATGAAATAACCCAAAAGGACAGGTAATGTAATGTAATATAACTCATTGTGTTGTAGGCATTTAGTGGAGGCCACTATCTAGTAGTCATTTTATATTACAGTGTGAGAAGGTAGAGGTTCTGTTACTGTTTTAAATTACAATTAAAATATTATTGCTCTCTTTGGCAAAGAGAAACTATACAAGTAAAAGACTTATAGACAAAGACAAAGGCAGAGACAGAGCCAAAGAGACAGCAGGGGCAGACAGAGTAGCAGACTAGCAGACAGACAGATGCAGGGATCTAGCCCCCAGCTGTCCCAGAAGAGAGCCCTGGCTTTCCCTGAAGGACTTTATCGCAATCAGTCAAAGGCTGTGGAGGTGGCTAACATTTCAATGAGTTGTCTGAGTCTCTGTGTGTTTCACCTTTTGAGCCACGGTTCCAGTCTAACACCTCTGTATTCCCCCAGAGCCCCCACCCTATATCCTAGGTGTCCTTCCCCCTCCCTCCATTTCCCCCTTTCTCACATAGAGAATTGGTGACCTTCACAGATCACCGTTGCTTGCATTGTACCTTAGCATGACTTAATGATGATTAAATGGGTATGAAGTGCATACGCTGACTCTATTTTATATTTATTTGTTTTTTTTTTTTTTTTATTTGTATCAGAATAATGTCATAATGCACGTTAGTATCTGAGGCATGCATACATATCACAGTACAGCACACACTGTTCTGTGCAAAGTGAGCGTGCATGACATTGTGTGCTGCTAAAGATGTGAAGGGAAGCTGTGAAAAACAATAAATTTGACACATGCACAACAGGCCATATTCAAAACGCATACTCAAAATGTCGTCTGAGCACTGAGCTGAAACAGTGTGTCTAGTAGTGTATTCCCAGACACACGAGAAATTCAGTTACTTTACACAAAAGTTATTCTCTATATGTGAAGAATATACACACATACTGTGGTGTGAATCTTCAATGGTCTGACACTTGGATTACTATGTTTCACCTAGTTACGAGTAGGGATGCACCGATCCGATACTCGTATCGGAGATCGGCGCCGATCCAGGCTAAAATTCTAGATCGGGTATCGGATCGGTGGCTGATCCATTATCCGATCCGATCCGATCTGATCCGATCCGATAATTATGTGTAATTACAGTATGAAAACAACTCTACCTCCTCTGTGACACAGCAGTGTAGTATTGACAGTATAACATGTGGAATGCAGCCAGGCTAGCCTGCGCACACATTAACCTGGTCTAATTGTTGCACAGTTATTTAATAAATAATTCAGTGCATTTATATCTGTGTTTGTTACATTTTGTTTTACAAAGTTGGGAAAGTAATGTTTAAGTCAAGCCTTGATGTTGCCTTACACAAAATAATGATTCCAGACTCCACACAGTGAGGCATACAGCTTAATAGGTTATTACGTTTCTTTGTGGGGGGTATCGGATCGGAACTCGATACTGGACCCCCATGTATCGAAATCGGTATCGAATGCCAAAAAGCCGGATCGGTGCATCCCTAGTTGCGAGCTTGAATGGTGACAGTTACGTTACTCATCATTGTACACTCTATGGCAACTTTGACGATGCATAGGGCCAATATATGTCCACACTCATTCCAGAGGGCCACCAGTGCATAATTACTGTCGTAGCAAAAATAGCCGATCTACAAGCTCAAAACGCGTCGCAATGCGACGCGTTTTGAGCTTGTAGATCAGCTATTTTTGCTATATTTGAATTGAAAACCTGAATAATGTTTTGCTATTTTTGAATTGGAATCCTGAAAAGTAACCTTTTTATTGAATTTCAAAAGCATTTAGTTATAACTTTATGAACTGTTAACATAACTATTGGACACAAAAAGATAACATTTTAATACTATAGGCATCTCTATGGGAAAGCAGGCGTCCTCTCTCTGTCCGAGAGGTGTGACAAGCACTGGTATTTATTCCTTTTCAAAGCCATCTCAGGAATGGTCCCCCCTTACATTGTTGGATCAGAATCCAAGTACCTATCAAACCCGTTCTAGTGACTGATCCCTGAACCCTCAAGGTTCCATTTGCTAACACAAAGCTAGGTAAAGCAGCTTTCTCTGTTAGTGCTCCTTTTGATTGGAATGAGATCCTTAAAAATCTAATCACTGCCTTCCCTGGGACAATTCAGGGAAATTATTTCCAGCACTTTTGCTCAACATTGTAATTGTTTTCATTAATTATCTGTCTATCTCTTATAGTTCTTTAGTTTTGGTATCATATGTTTTCTGATTAATATATTTAAGATTTCTGTTGAAAATTGCTGACTTGTATATTGTTGGATTTGTGAAAATGAGGGCCTGCCCCTCAATTGTAGTGTTAAAATAAAGGTTATGATGATGATGATGATGATGAATGTTCTTGTCTAAGAACAGAGCCCTTTTAAATGTATCTTCATCTCTGTTCCACTCCTTCAATACTGACTGGTCTCACTTCCAAATTGGGAGGTTACATGAAAATGGAAGATCAGCGATGGTATTTACCAACCGTTGTGGCCAAAATGTCATGATTTGCATTGTCCTCTGTGAAGATGGATAGACTTGCAAATACCCCAGAGGCATGCTGCCATTGTTCAGTCACAAGTTATTCCAATACGCCCCATAGAGCATGCCGTATACCCCATTCTGACCTGAGATCAGATTCATACGAGGTTTCCGCCGGACACACACTGGTCCTGATGAACCCATTCTGACCTGAGATCAGATTCTAAAAATGTCAGTCGCTCTTTGATTTTTCAAAAATAGCAGACCTACAAGCTCGTATCGCGCCACTCGGTGGCGCGATATGAGCTTGTAGATCTGCTATTTTTAAATAGCTAAAGCATAACATGATGCTGACACCAAAATGGGTGCCCGGTCAGAATGGGATATGCATCCTCAGAGCTGATATAGCTCTCTCGTGTTCACAAGGCTAACATTCAGATTATAGTTGTATTTACTTTCACATCAAATACAGACCCATTAGCCACTTTGTCAATGATGGAGGAGAGCCAGTGTGTCTATACTGGCTGTCCATATGAGCATAAAATAACAGCATTTGAGCTTAAATGTGAACACTAGGCTATAGGGTATAGCAATTTGAGGTTTTGGAGGCAATGCCACCCCCTAGAAATGACGCCTCAGTTTGTTTGTGTCCTGGGTGATGTGCATTGTATGCATGTATACATTTTGAATGTACTACACCAGGGGTAGGCAACCTTTGGCACCGGTGCCAACATTGGCACCAGGGATGGTGATCACTGGCACACTGGCAGTGAGAGACAGGCTTTTTGGTAAACTATTTAAAAAAAACATAGTCAAATAAATAAGTCCCTCACATTTGTATGTAAATTACATCCTGCACATAATTCTACATTCATTGAAACGCGGAACTCTGAACTGCATGGGGAGAGAGTCGAGTTATTGCTCTGAATCTAATGATCATTATAAATTACAATGTGAGACAACATTTATAAAAGGAAGGGGAAAGGTTATATTTGTGTACAATCAAAATATGTTGGAATTTTCTATGTGGTGGCATTAAAATTTATGTTGAGAATTTATTGACATGGCACAAATACAAACATGACACTTTGTTTCCAAAAGGTTGCAGACCCCGGTACTACACTGTAGTTGTGTAGTACATGTTATGACGCAGAGTGATTTGAACCCAATATGCAGAGTAACCACAGACAAGAATAGCCGTTTAAGGATTTAATCAGAAAATAAGGCAAGTCTTACACTGGAATAGCATGCAGGGAAATTCTCAGGAACGCGGGAAATAGCAATGAATAGTGTTGCCATAAAACAGGAACAAACAGGAATCCAGGAACTTGCATCAACAACATCAAACTATGAACTGACAAAGGTGTTTTGCAATGAGTCCAGTCTTATAGGGGGAAGGTTGATTGAAGAATTGTTCACAGGTGGAATGACGAGGGAGTTGGAGGCAGGTGAGTGAATTGACTGTGTGAGTGGAAGAGAAAGTGGGAGTTGCCAGGTCTGACAAGGTCTGTGGAGAGGTTGCCAGGTCTGGCAAGGTCTGTGGAGAGACAGATGGGCTGGCCGGGAGCCAGACCATAACAGTACATTCACTTTGTATGTTTGTGTAGTAACTACACAAAGTCAAAGTCTTACGATTTTCTTACACGTTACCACAGTGAAATTTGTTCTCCGCATTTGACCCATCTCTTGGAGCGGTGAGCCCCAGCCATGACGCACTCGCGGATCATTTGATTAGTTGATCAGCAGGGAGGCATTGGGTCCTGTTTTTACAGTCTTTGGTATGACCCGGCTGGGAATCGAACCCCGACCTCCCAGTTTCAGGGCTGACATTCTAGCCACCCATGCTGTTTAACAGAGCTCGTAGAATGTTGTGTTCGTATTATTTACTGAAACAAAACTAAAACTAAAATGCAAAAATGCAAAAGAGAGAGAGAAAAATAAGAATTGTTGGGGTCCTGTTAAAAAAAAAAAAAAACGTAATTAAGGTAACAACATATGGGATGAATTACACCCATGCTGTTTGTCTCACTTCAAATTTAATGCAGACTGGGCGAGGATTAAAAGGGCTTTTCCCAAGCTGTTCTTCAACAGTGGGTAGGTAGAGTTTAAAACATAATTGGTGGTACACAATGCTGGATCACTTGATTTAGAAATATGAATATGTCCTCACAATATTTGATCAATAACTAGCTCTAACAACAACAATAATAATAAGGGTAATAATAATAATAACTAGAACTGCACTCTGTCGAGTGCATACCGCTACAAACTGTCAACCAATTACATATACATATACTATGTATATGTATATGTTGATTAGCGGTATACTGTGGTTACTTTGCACTGTACGTACCGTCCCAGCCAACCCGTCACTTTTGATGCGTATGCACCGTCCCAGCAAATTGTGCCTGATACGGCAGTGGTGCCAGATTACATACATGTATACACAGGAGCATTACCTTTAATCCTCCCAACACTAAAACATATCGTCATTACGTCACCATCGAAAACCAATTACACTCTGGCATTGGGTCCTTTAATCCACATATTTCTTACGTCATCATTGAGAACTAGTTATACATACTAATACTGTATGTAATTTGTAAGTTGATTAGCGGTATACTGTGGTTACTTTGCGCCAAAAACCGTCCCAGCCAACACGCCACTTTTGATGCGTATGCAAATAAAACAGCAAATTGTGCCTGATTTGCTGGGACCAGATTACATACATGTATACACAGGAGCATTACCTTTAATCCTCCCAACACTAAAACATATCGTCAGTACGTCACCATCGAAAACCAATTACACTCTGGCATTGGGTCCTTTAACCCATTCTGACCGGGCACCCATTTTGGTGTTAGCATCATGTTATGCTTTAGCTATTGAAAAATAGCAGATCTACAAGCTCATAGCGCGCCACCGAGTGGCGCGCTAAGAGCTTGTAGGTCTGCTATTTTTGAAAAATCGAAGAACGACTGACATTTTTTAGAATCTGATCTCAGGTCAGAATGGGTTAATCAGACCAGTGTGTGTCCGGCGGAAATCTCGTATGAATCTGATCTCAGGTCAGAATGGGTTAATCCCCATATTTCTTACGTCATCATTGAGAGCTAGTTATACATATACACACACCATGTAATCTGGTCCCAGCAAATCAGGCACAATTTGCTGTTTTATTTGCATACGCATCAAAAGTGGCGGGTTGGCTGGGACGGACGGTGCTTACGAGCCGGGGCGAAACTATTACTTGCGCGCTCTGCTTGCGCAAGTAATAATAATAAGGGGAAGAAGAAGAAGAAGTAGAAAAAGAAGAAGAAACAGCCCTGCCTGTACACTGGCTGTCTTTTCTTGTGAATGTATATTTGTCCTTACTTCACTAGAGCGTTGAGGGCAGGCAGTGGATATTCTGGATAATAATTATGTGGGATGGTGTTAGATGTGAAATGGCTACCCATTTGGACCTTAAGGGATGTCTGTTTCATTGTAGAGGGTGCATTGCACTGCAGTGACTGTAAATCCCTTTGCGGATTGCCGAGCTGTATGTCTTTCAGCATGCGTCTGTCTACCTACCCATAAACCCTATCTAAAAGAGTTGGACCCTGGCACAGACGTGCGGCAAACATTTTTCTCAGCCGCTCCAGCTAATTAATTTTCTAATTAATTTGTAATTCCCCACGACCAATGAGCTGATTAACCAACAACCACTACAGAGACCTGGGGATATGAGGGCATAAGCAGTCTCAGTCTGCCACTGTGCACCTATAATAGCACAGTGACATGTGCCAATACTGTGCATTTAATCCTATTTGCTCTAGTACAATGTAGGCATTTAGCAGACGCTCTTAATCCAGAGCGATTTACATTAAGCAAGAACAAAAAAGCATGGGAATCACATAAAAACCATTTATCATGAAACATGCGTAAACAGTGGAATATCTATATAATGAAACTATACATATAAACTATACATATTATACTACTATGCTATACATATGTACTATAGACTACATACAATGCAATTATAGTGCTGTCTACATAACATGCTATAAGTCTGTATCAAATGCTATCTAAGTCTACAGAAATGCTATCTAAGGGGGTAGGGTAAGTGCTATGGGCCATGATGGAGTCTGAAAAGGTGGGTTTTCAGACTATACGGCGGAAGATTGGGAGTGACGCTGCAGTTCTGACTGCAACTAGTCAGGGAACAGCGGCACTATAACCAATAAGGCTCTGACTTCCGGCTTGCCTAAGGCGAAACCATGTACTGTACATCATACAATGTTCCTTAATGAAATGCTGATAGAATAAAGATAAGAATAAAAGGCAGAGACTATAGGGAGCGGTAAAGGGAGAAAAGGATGGAGGGATGCAGGGGAAGACAGGGAGATGGGTGGGGGTACTTTACCCGTGCAATAATCTGGCCAATGCAGGGTAACGGAATCTGAACATGCATCGCAATGCATTGTCAGCGAATATATTGTTGCATCGTGATTCATAACCCAGCTGGTTTATTAATATAATATTATTTATGGCCTCCTTCCCCGGGTCCTTCTAGCATTATGGAATCAAAATGCAATCTGAGTTACTGCATCCTGACTCGTGCCCCTGCAGCATCCCGATACTCTGCATCCATTTGCGCACACAACGAAATATCCTTGACATCCCAAGATACACTACAGATATGATTTAGGTACTGTAGCACATTGCAGGGATTTCATGGCTCCAGTGGCTCGGCACCTCAGTAACATGTCATTGTTCCGGCCTCCGTTAGTCCAACCGAGTAGGTCTACAGCACTATCCCAAACCCTGATCCTAACCCTAACTATAACCTCATGCAGTCTTAACCGGCCACGTAGGTGGCTAACCCTAACCTCAGTCTTAACCGGCCACGTAGGTGGCTAACCCTAACCTCAGTCTTAACCAGCCACGTAGGTGGCTAACCCTAACCTCAGTCTTAACCGGCCACGTAGGTGGCTAACCCTAACCTCAGTCTTAACCGGCCACGTAGGTGGCTAACCCTAACCTCAGTCTTAACCAGCCACGTAGGTGGCTAACCCTAACCTCAGTCTTAACCGGCCACGTAGGTCAGACTAATGGGCTCTGACTTATGGGCTCCATTGCGTCTCTCCTTCGACAGCTCAGGTCGGCATTGCCGACACACTGCAGCCAACAGTGGCTCCTATAGACCAGGGTTTCCGCTTTAGCCACGCAGCGTCTCTCATGTATTTCCTGGAGGGGGGGGGAAGCTCCCCGCCCACGATGCGCTGTGCTGTTCGTAGACCCGCCCCCTACCAGGGCCCAGGAAATGATTCCCCGTTCATTTTCCTCATAGACTTTAAAAAAATACTTTTTAAGCCTCGTACAAAGCCAACTCGTGTTGTGACAAATCATGACAACAATTTTTGCCGAACAAAGAATTCGAAGAAAAAAACGGCAGGTTACAACACTTTTTTTGTTGTTTTTCTTCTTTGTAATCATTTTGTTTGGTCCAAAATATTGTGTTTATTGTCATGATTTGTCACGACTCGAGTCTTTAAATATATACTTTTTGAAATGTCTATGGGAAAAATGCATTTCCTGGGCCTGGCATCGTCATGAAAGGGGGCGGGACTGCGACGCTCTATATGTGACCAGTGCCAGTGGTTTAATATACAAGGGGGCCATGGTCATTTTTCAGTTCTTTACATATTATGAAACTGCACACTGTAACCTTTCATATGATGTATTGCTCATTGAAATTGGGGGGAAAATGAAGAAGATATGACCATTTGAAACTTGTTGAACTGGAAACCCCAAAGTACAGAATTTGCCCTTCTAATATTTCAGAAGTGATCTGTGACTTTCTCTGGAACATTAGCTTTAGGCGGACCGAAAATAAACACACTTTTTACAAAATACCATGGTTAATACTTCTTTCTCTGCTATTTCTGTTAGCCAGTTAGTAAAAGACTAGTATTATCTTCAAAAACGATTGTGTACAAAAAAGCGGATTTTAACGGAATTTGCATACTTAGCATTGCTTAACCCAATTGTTAAAACATTAGACATAGTGACTTGTTTAAGCAATTGCAACGACTTAATGACACTAAAATTACTTTCTGATGGAATAAAAACATTCTTTAACATTCCAACTGCATGTGTTAATGTGGCTAAAAACGAAAACCACCAAAAAAAGAAATGAATTGTATTTTCATCTATAACTGTATATATCAACTGTGCCGACTTGTGGTTGAAATCACTGGCCTGGGACACATATCATTATACGTATACGGAAAATGCCCCTCATGCAATCAGCAGCAACACTGAAACACAGCTGCGCTCCACTTCACACTGTGTCACAGTGGCACAGTGTGACTAAAATCATGTCTGAGCGGAAGCCGATTCTCAGTTTTAACCCATTCTGACCGGGCACCCATTTTGGTGTCGGCATCATGTTATGCTTTAGCTATTGAAAAATAGCAGATCTACAAGCTCATATCGCGCCACCGAGTGGCGCGATACGAGCTTGTAGGTCTGCTATTTTTGAAAAATCAAAGAGCGACTGACATTTCTATAATCCGATCTCAGGTCAGAATGGGTTAATCAGACCAGTGTGTGTCCAGTGGAAACCTCGTATGAATCTGATCTCAGGTCAGAATGGGTTAAAGGTCGCCGGGACACAGTCACACATTAACCACAGGTACCTGTGCTTCCCATCATATTGGGAAATCTGTTAAAAGTTTGGCACGAGTGTAGTTTAGTTCCATGCAGGAGTCAGGAGTCAGTAGTCAAAAGTCAGTTTCAAACAGTTACGGTCTCAATTAAGTTCTCATTATTGTTGGACATAAATCTTTATCTAAATATATTTTTTTCTATAATAAATAGCTGATCTACAAGCTCACAACGCATCACATTTCAACGTGTTGTGTGCTTTATAGATCTATCGTTTTCTGAACATACATTTCAACCCGACAGCGAGGATTATGCAGTTCAAGCTTGCAGGTTACAGTACATGACGGCTATACTGGCACAAAGGTCTGGTCAAGTGAGTTTGCTGTGAATGCACCAAAATTGTGTGCATGTTATTTACTTTTTATCAGATAACCTACAATTTGGGGGCCCCATCTTATTGTGCAGTCCTCCCTGCGCACACATGCAGTGTCCCAGCACTGTTCCCAATTATAATATCATAGTACCTCAAACAGCCCCCCGATGTATATTTAACTACTAAATGTTACTAAATTAAGCAGAGTTTAATCAGTCTCTGTTGGATTACTACATGGGATTAATGAGTCCCTCTGCTTCTGTCCTGAGACACAGTGATTCACGGCGCAGATCGGACAGAAGTGACAGGGTCTATCTCAGGAGCCGTCAGGCTCAGACCAATGGCCTTGGATCAAGGATGATTCTTCCATCATTCTCCCGCTGTCCGCGCTCCGTCCCCCCGGCCAGTATGCCACAGTATCTCTCTTGTGTTTTTAAGCCCAAACACGATAAGGCAGTCCACTCACCTTCCCTTTGTATTTGTCTTCATTTAGGCTCTCTCCCTGACTGTCTGCCAGAGAGAGAGAGAGAGAGAGAGAGAGAGAGAGAGAGAGAGAGAGAGAGAGAGAGAGACAGTGTCACGGTGCGACTCAGGATATGTAGAACCCAATTGCAGAAACAGAGCAGGAGCAGAGCAGGTCAAATGTAGGTGATTTATTCTCCAAAACACAGGAACACAAGAGAACGCAGGAGAATACAAAGAACACTACAAGAACATAACTAGGACTGAACACTGTAACACCATCTATAATCAAGCAGGGAACACAAGGGACTGAGGGTTTAAGTAGACACAGGGATCACAGAACACAGGTGAACAGAACAAACAATCAACACTGGGATTGGCTGGGAGACTAACAGGACACAGGTGGAGAAAACTAGTAATCACAGGGAGGTGAGACAAGACAGGCAAACACAACTAGACAGAACAGGAAACACTAGGGCAACACTACATAATAAAGGTGTACAACAGACTGATAACGTGACATGTCATGTGTGAGTGGATAGGACCCGAATGGAAACAAGGCCGCAAGGTCTTTCTTCGGTGAAATCCTTTTTTGGACAAAAATGCCTGACTGTACATTGTGCTGTTTGCATTTATGTTGCCTAATAAAGTATTCAATCAATCAATCAATCAATCAAGCCCTTGTGGGATTCCACAAGGGCGTGTGAGAGTGTCCAACATTCACAAAAATAAATGTTTAACAAAAGTTAGCGAAATAATAATTATTTTTATTATAATTAGTAATAATTTTATAGGCCTACAGATCGAGACAGTCAAATAATTGACTTACAATGAGGAAACATTTGGAGAAAACAAAATGATTGCTGACCTCTTGAAGCATGCGTCATTTAACGTCATTGAAAGTGGGAAAGCATCTGTGTCATTTTAGATTTCTTTGCATTGATTATTCAAAGATTCCAGACATACAAGCTCACAGCGCGTCACGTAATGCTGTGCTGCAAGCTTGTACATCTGACATTTTTGATCATTAAGAAAAAAGTGAGAACTAACCTACTGATTTAGAGGGAATTTGTAGAATTGGCCTCAGGTTACATGAGGGCGTAAGAGCTATTTTATAGTACATACATACATACCATAATATGTACAGCTGCACATCACACAAACACATTTGAATTATTTTATTTGGATCTGCACAAGAGGCGTAATACAATAGACCCAAACACTGATCAGAATTAGGTTATACATTATATGGTCCAACCAGATATAGCTGCTGCATGCTTAACACACAGAGTGAAAAGAAGAAGAAAAAAAAAATATATATAGCACATTGTTTACATACTATTACTTGACACTACTAGACAGGATGTTTGTTTTTGTTTTTGTTTTTTAAGCCACCTAGGGATAAATGAAACAACGCCTTCTCCAGACAGACAGACTGCCCATAGTAGCTGAGACAGAACAGTATTTAGCCAGCTTTTTTGCATTTGTTTTTAACAATCCACCTAATTGCAGACCCCTGAGCACAAGTTTATGGACATGGCCCAGACTTCCAAATACAAGGACAATAAGTTGACAGTTATATCCCAAGGCCATAATACGTTCCTATACTGTGGGAACCAGAACAGTATGTGCCACATACATTTACAGCAATGTATTAACCCAGTATAAAGTGACAGACAAAAGAAAGAACGGCACCCTTTTCCCCCTTCTTTCTCCTGTCCACTCTGTGTGTCGTCTCCCTGTATCCTACCTCCCCAAACCCCCTTCTTTCCCCCTTTTGTCCTAACCATGTTCAATTATATATTACAACTAGAAAAAGTGCCCTTCTGGGCACAGGTCTCCACCAGGATAGGAATGTAGGACATTGCAGCTTGCCTTCATCTGGTGGTTGGATAAAAGGGCAACAAAAGTAAATCAGGATGGAGTCTGAGAAATCTGAAAGACCGGTTTCGTTGAATGGCTCTAGAGAGACTGTGTACCAATTTGCGTGATGTTTGGACAAAATCTGTAGGTGTACTGTGCAAAAACTTGTTTTGCACAAAGCGGCCTCCTGGTGGCGCTATAACAGGCCGTTCTGGAAAGTTTGGGGCAGAGGTCCATCGTTGGCATCCAGGGAGTGTGTGTGCAAAATTTGGCATCGACCGGGTTAACGGTGGCCGAGATTAGCTGCTCACGGACACAAACACACACACACACACACAAAACATACTCTCCCCCCATGCCTTCGGCCTGGTGGAGACAATAAATGTACTCATGTTAAACCTTGCTGGACTGTCTGAATTGCCCCATTCTGTCCCGACGGTATAGCATCCTGTCCATTTACCAGATACGACATTGCAAACCGATGTCTCTGGCCTCCGCCTTGACTTTATCCATGGGTATGAGATGCATAGACACCACGCGACAGAAGCAAATGGCTGTTTTTTTAAACCAAGGACAAATATGTCTGCCAGAATAACTTAACTCAATGACACAGGCATAACATCACAAACTACAATCATCGATATTGACCTGATGTCTGCGGCCACGAGACCCATTCCTCTTCTTATGTGACCTCGCTCTCCTCCAGGACAAGCGTGATGAAAAAGCAGATAGCGCCTCAGACAAAATCATCTTATCGTTGTCCACAATTACTGATGAATGGTTACCGGTGTACGACAGTAGCCTAACTGATGTGGTTATCCCATTCTGAACGGGTTAGCATCATGTTATGCTTTAACTATTGAAAAATAGCAGATCTACAAGCTCATATCGCGCCACCGAGTGGCGCGATACGAGCTTGTAGGTCTGCTATTTTTTGAAAAATCGAAGAACGACTGACATTTTTAGAATCTGATCTCAGGTCAGAATGGGTTAATCAGACCCAGTGTTTGTCCGGCGGAAACCTCGTATGAATCTGATCTCAGGTCAGAATGGGCTAACTGATGTGGTTATACTCCCTGTACCGTTGTCCCTTTTTGTTGATCTTTTCCTTAGATGAGATGGTGGAGATGGTTTTTGTAATACGCTTTTCATTAGATTTAATCTCCCCTGCATAATGCTGCGTCCCGGGTGGTTAACCCATTCTGACCTGAGATCAGATTCTAAAAATGTCTATTACATCCTGACAGTTTCATTATTAACCCATTCTGACCTGAGATCAGATTCTAAAAGTGTCTTTGATTTTTCAAAAATAGCAGACCTACAAGCTCGTATCGCGCCACTCGGTGGCGCGATATGAGCTTGTAGATCTGCTATTTTTCAATAGCTAAAGCATAACATGATGCCAACACCAAAATGGGTGCCCGGTCAGAATGGGTTAAATGTGGAATTAGATTTCCCGGCACGCCCCGGGGTGGAGGAAGTTATGTGTTATTGTGTTAATTGTGTTATCTGTATTGGGACTAATTTTGTTGCCATGGTGTTCGTTGGCTAATATTTATGTTGATGAATGTGTTGTGGTGTGACACCATGAATTAATTAATGTTTGTATTAATTATACATACATACATACATGATTATGTATGATCACCTCCTCTGACTTTGACCATGGGGTTGGTTTGTGTGCGTTGACGTGTTTTCTGAGGTGGCCAGTGCAGGCCACCACAATAAAAGAGTTATTCCTTAAAGACATTGCCACTTCTTGTATTATGTATTATTATGCTCTCTGCCTATAGATAACATCACAGACAGGAGTGAGGAATGCAATTCGTAATTCGTAATTACATTAAAAACGGCTTGCGAAATTCTGTGCAATCTCTTCCACTATCGGTAGCTGCCAAATAGGCGAAGGCGCTGTTACTTGTACCCCTGAAGGGTGTATGTGGGTATTTGTCCGGGATTCTTTGATTGCACTCTGTACAGCACCTTGTAAATATTTGTGTCCTTGTATTGTATCTCTTATATGTGGACAAAAATAAATGATTAAAATGTATGTGTGTGTGAGTGTGTGTGTGTGTGTGTGTGTGCGTGTGTGCGTGCGTGCGTGCGTGCGTGCGTGCGTGCGTGCGTGCGTGCATGGGTGAATGGAACAGAAGAGAGATATAGGTAGAACAAATTACGTTAGTTCAGCCTTGCTTGCATTTTGTGGTTGTAAATACAACTTTAGGGCCTACCGTAATGATTAGTTTTGTCTCCGTATAGTTGTAATCTATATTAGTTTGTTTCCAGTGGTTTCGATATAGGCTAAAAGTGCTAAAGGGAGATGGGGAGGGAGAGAGGGGAGGGGAGGAGAGAAAGAGCAAGTCAGGTGCATGAGATAAAAGAGTCATCTGATTCTGCTGCTTAATTAACTTGACACTGTTGGCTATTATTCTGTTGATAATTTGTAATAGTCCTCTCTCAGTTGTATAATGTAGATGTTCTGCGCTGGTTCCCTAAATTGATGAAGACTGATGTGTATACTGATAGCCTGGCTCCAGCCCCTGAATCTCTATAGCTTCGCGAAACCAATAAATGTATTATTTGATATTCAAGCAGTATAGTGTTGTGTTGTTGACTTTCAGAGGCCTGTTTCAGAGTGATATGAATGCCTGCTGCCTGCTGCATGCTGCCTTGGCCAGTGCGCAGCGTGTGTAGGTGTAGACTATAAACTGCTTAGTTTGTGGACGGTGAAGTTGTTTTAACCTAAAACCTGCATTCAATGCTTGTGTTTAACACTTAACAGCACGTGGTTTTACGTATAGCTGACAGTAATATGGCACACATGTTTTGTCACACATGTGTTTTGGGAAATCCACATGGGAGCGGGTTGGTATTGCCCTGGGTATTGTGCCACACGTTCCATGCAGCGACGGCTCCAGAATTTTGTACCTGGGGGTGTTATGGGGGTGCTGGCTATTTAGAGGCCGGGGGGGGGGTGGGGCTAATGCATCTTGGTTTACATAGAAAGTCAGTCAATTGGGCTTGTTTGGAGCGGGGGCTAAGGGGGGGATGAGCCTCCCCCCCGGGAGCCGTCCCTGGTGCCAAGTCCCTCACCTGCACGACATCATAATTAAGGCAAGGGCCGGGGTGTCTCCCTCAGCCAGGAGCCAGTGCAGGTGTGTCAGGTCTCAATCAGCACAGCTGCTCCACACTCACCATCAATAGAGCACCGAAGTCTGACGTCACTTTCAGTAGAGGGCGTCAGTCCCCAGGTTCATGTATTTGTTTAGTTGCATTGAAATCGCCATAGGAGGATTTTTAGATCGCTTCATAATAGAACTGTGTTTGAAAAATAAACATGTCATCCCGGCCGCTTCACTCATATGGATATGAAGAATCAACTGACTGAGAGAAAACGCTAATGTTACTGCTGCTGAATTAGTTAGATTTTCGCTAGAAGCAGACTGTATCATATATGAGTGACTGACTGTTGCAAACGATGCAGAGACACCTCCCTGACAATAACGCAGAGACAGCTTGTTTATTTTTGGACCACAACGCTTATAGTAGACGATATTAAGATCATGTTATTCTCCATAGAGAAATTACTTCCGTGAACCAGGGGAATCGAAGGGATGAGCGAGTTACGCCAGGACTTCGGTGCTCTATAGAGGCTGTTAATATAAGCTGCTGAGAAGCGGCGGCGACGCCCGGCACATGGACATTGTTTACTGTGATTTACAGTTCTCTGTGCTTTAGACAGTTTTTCAGTATTGTAGATCTGTGTTTTTCATACTAACTATACCTGTGTTTTGTTCCATGAGGCTCCCTCCTCAATCCCAGTGTCTCCTATAGACCGATTCACAGAGGGGTGCCCTGGGCGCAGCCATTACTGAGGGGTAATCCATGGAGCAGGTGCTCCGTAGGCCAGGTGTAGCTAATCAGTGCTGCTGCACTTAATGGTACACCTCAGTAATGGCCGCACCCAGGAAACCCTCTGTGAATCGGTCTATAGCTCCACCGCTTCTTCCTCATCCGGGTTTCCCAAACCCACTCACCACTTCCAGGATTCCTATCACACTCCCAAATAGACCTGAACACCTGAATAGATCTGAACACATTTCCTTTTTTTTTATGGCCTATTCCTGTCTCAGTGTCTTTGCCTTTGGGGTCCCTGGCACATTTGGCTACCTATCAGTGTTCGAGCGTATAACACTGGGAGCCACGTTGCCTCGTGCCAGCACTGGGTAGCTCGTGCCAGGAGTAGGACTGCCAAGCTGAAAGTTGCTGAGGAAGCCCCTGCTGGGACAGGTCAGGAAGAACAAAGGCACAAGGCTCACGCCGCAGAAAGCGCCATCAAAGAAGAGAGCAAAGTGTGTGTGTGTGTGTGTGCGTGCGTGCGTGTGTGTGTGTGTGTGTGTGTGTGTGTGTGTGTCACACACACACACACACACACACACACGCACACACACAACCACGCAGAGTTATTAGTTTCCAGAACTTTTCAACTGTCCTAATTATTTCTTCAGAGCAAACGCTGGCATTTGAATTTGAACCTCGCCGCCTGCAGCCTCAACCCTAGCCCGAGTATTATAAATAATGAATATTAATGTAAAGACTTCAAGTCACCACAGCACAGTCTGACTCCCTCTCAATTTGTCTGGTCCTGGGCTTCAGTCCTGTGTGTGTGTGTGTGTGTGTGTGTGTGTGTGTGTGTGTGTGTGTGTGTGTGTGTGTGTGTGTGTGTGTGTGTGTGTGTGTGTGTGTGTGTGTGTGTGTGTGTGTGTGTGTGTGTGTGTCTCTCTCTCTCTCTCTCTCTCTCTCTGCCAGCAGAAGGTAACATGTTAAACTACTTTGAGAACAACTCCATGGTGTACCTCCTCTCCTCCTCCTGGCTGACAGGCAGTGACATGCTAACTGTCCATCTTCTCCGCCCTCCATTAATCCATTCTGACCTGAGATCAGATTCATACGAGGTTTCCGCCGGACACACACTGGGTCTGATGAACCCATTCTGACCTGAGATCAGATTCTAAAAATGTCAGTCGTTCTTCGATTTTTTTCAAAAATAGCAGACCTACAAGCTCGTATCGCGCCACTCGGTGGCGCGATATGAGCTTGTAGATCTGCTATTTTTAAATAGCTAAAGCACGACATGATGCCAACACCAAAATGGGTGCCCGTTCAGAATGGGTTAAGGTGGAGCTTTCACACTGCTCGTCTCTGCGCTGCCAGGCAGTCCTCCTGTCTTAGCGTTTCACTTTGAAGTTTTCCATAGCCAGATAAAGCAAAAAATCATGGCTCCCGCTGACAACGCTGCAGCAGTCGAGCTTGGACGTATTTTGCACGTGGTGTAACTAAGGCATGTCTATTTGGTAGTAGTTGGCAGAGGCATAAAAGACTCTTATCAAGAATTTAAAAAGCTGCATAACGGTGACTATAGCTGCTCAAGCGTGAAATTGTATTTCGCAAAAAGACATTGAATATAATATATTCAATGTCTTTTTGCGAATAAATTTTTTTTCTTCCATTATTGGTCAAAGCCATATTATGGCTTTGACCAATAATGGAAGAAAAAAATCACCAATGAAATTTATGACCAGGGGTAAATGAACAATTTACAATTTAGGCATTTAGCAGACGCTCTTAATCCAAAGTGATTTACATTAAGCAAGAACAAAAAGCAAGGGAATACATCACATACATACAAAGTAGTTATCGGCGTGTTTCCTCCTCCGCGTCATCAGTGCCCATACCTGAGGTGGGGTTGGCAAAAGGGCCTTTCTGTGTGGAGTTTGCATGTTCTCCCGTAGGTACCCCCCCCAAAAAACATGCAGCAATCCTGGTCTCTAAACTGGCTCCCCCTGGCCAGCCGGGGCGCCTGATGGAGGGGAAAGGAACTGGTTGGAATAACGTGTTCCTTCCACGCGCTACGTCCAACCAGGGAAACTCCCCCCTGTCAGGTGTAAAGGAGCAACTTGGACACTCAGGCATGAAGGAAGCATGAGTTCAAGTCTGTTGCTCTCCCCTTGTCCCCCATATATGGGGACTAGGTTGGCGGAGGGTGTGTAGAGCCCAGGATCACATTAGATAATTGACACAGGGGTGAAAAATGGGTTACAAAATCATGGAATAAAAAATAAATAAAAAGGTGGACCATGTTGTAAACAAGCGTAATGCTTAATCATGGTGTCGTCCACAGTAACAGTTTTTGTATTGACTTGTGCTTTCGTTTGAAATGTATACCCATTCTGCATACTGTGCATACACATTTCAATCAATCACTCCTTTAACCCCAGGTTAGACATTGGACAGCAGACAAATGTTCATAGATACTTTTTGAAGTGAATAAAATGCTATTCTGTCCAATATGTATGGTATAGGTAGAGAGTATGTTCGTACAATATACACAATGTAGGTGGTCGTAACTTGTATTGTATAGCCTCGCTGCTCTTGTATTGAGACATTTAGGTCCTGTGTCTGGGGATCATGAATTGGCTGATTATGGATGAATTGGAGATTAACTGCAGAAAGGACCCAGGTGGTGCCGAGTCTTGGATGTCTATCGCTGGGCTTAAAGGAGAGCCCACTGGGACTGCCACTGACAGGGCCCTGCTGGGCTCATGACTTCCCCCTGGCTCAGTAATATGGAATAAACATGGAATAGAGTATCAAAGTACTAGAATAGAATAGAATAGAATAGAATAGAATAGATACATTATAGTCACATCGTTACTCTAACTTCTGGAGAAGTAGAATAGGACAGAATGCAATGCAATGGAACGCATTAGAATGAAATATAGACAAAACACTCTTGTTTGCCTTTGGTGTCTGTGTAGCAGAAGGAGGAGGGAAGGAAGGAGAAAAGCTGCAGTAAACACAGTCGGTTTAACACCAAAAACCCCACCAGGGAAAACGTAACAGATCGTTATTGACATTGTAAAGGTGGGGTGGGGGGGGGGGGTGGGGCTTGGCTGGGGTCTCAGTTAGCCCATTCTGACCGGCCATTTTGGTGTTGGCATCATGTTATGCTTTAGCTATTGAAAAATAGCAGATCTACAAGCTCATATCGCGCCACCGAGTGGCGCGATACGAGCTTGTAGGTCTGCTATTTTTGAAAAATCGAAGACACTTTTAGAATCTGATCTCAGGTCAGAATGGTTTAATAATGAAACTGTCAGGATGTAATAGACATTTTTAGAATCTGATCTCAGGTCAGAATGGGTTAGAATGCATTGCATCATGTTCACATCTAAAGGGCAACGTGGCACAGATAGATGTTAGCTGTTGGTCAGTTTCAGCATTGTGACAGTCACAGTTTCAGTGATGTATTACATCTTTTGTACCACTCAAGTAGCAACACATATTTTTTGCCCTTTACAAAATGATAATAACTATATGCTGGTGCCTGGTGCAGAATAATAAGTTGCATTAGTCATTTGCAAATGTGTTTGAAGGTCTCCGGTTAAAAAAGGCGAAACGGTCGTCTCTCGGTTCACTAACGCGCGGGGTTGCATGGTAAATAGGTCCCTGTTCTCCTGTTTTTATGGGACCCGCCTGGATCCCAAGAGCACATCTCTGGACAGCTGTCTTGACTTGTCATCATGCCCGCAACTCAGTATTCAGCACATGTGGTGTGCGCTGGTAAAAGGCCAAATAGCAATGTGCTTTCAGGCTAGGAAATTGGGGCATTGGGACTGGTCAAAAATTGGACCTCGTGCAGGGATGGTGCACAGCAGCTCGAATGGTCGGTTTCCATGGTTGGAAGTGCCTGGTGGCTAGGATGGAAATCAGCAGTGCTCCGGGTCCACGGGAACACTTGCTGGAGCCAGAGAGTGGACGGCTGTCGCAGTGGATTAGAGCATCGTGATGACTTGGACATGGCTTCACGTATCAGGATGTGTTGATTGTGGCACAAAGCCTTTCGTTGGCTGTGAAAACAAGCTGTGTGGTAATGAGTATTACGATTCATGTTCTGTTGTATGTAGGATAGGCATATATAAGCTTTTAGCTTCTGCCTACTCCTTTTGATCATCTTCATGTTTTCAGTTTTGTTCTGTTTTCATAACGGCTTGCATTCATTGTCTTTGAATATTGTGTTTGAAACTTTAGGATGATCAAATAAACTAAACTAAACAACATTTTGTTCACATTTGCTGTGTGGCTTAACCCATTTAGGACTAAAGGCCGATTCAAAAAAAAAAAAAAAAAACGCCTTCTAAATACTGAGCTAAGTTTTCTGAAAACTTTAAAATATGTATTCAAAAATGTCCAAACTTTTATATTGCTATACTGTACACATAGCAACAAGAACCCCAAGAGGGGTTCCCATCCAGAAGGGCTAAAACACCAAAAGGGGTTTCCGTCCTTGGGACAATTATTCACCATTATGTCGCCTCATTAATGGTCATTATATGGAACCATTATGTGTGTACTGTGGAAAGCTGTATGATGATATGATTGATTGATTGATTGATTGAAATATTTATTAACAGTTTGCAGAATTTACAGTACATTTCAAGCACAAACTCAATACAAAGACTGTTAACTGTGAGTGGACGACCCAATTAAGCATTACACTTGTTTACAACAGGGTCCACATTGTTCAATTCATCAAAACATTTAGAGACATACAAATAGACATTTCTATGTAGCTAAAGAACAGAACAGGAATTCATCATATAGGAAGCAAAAAGGGAAAATATACATATACAGTGAGGGGAAAGGGGGTAGTTCTAGTTAAAAATACTACTTTTTCATTATTACTTGCGCAAGTACTGTGGTCGTGCTCGTACTAGTGTGTGTATGGTCGGAGGGACAGTATCTATACTGATAGATTATGTCGGGTTATAACTGGCTGTCGATGGTGACGTAATTAGGATATGTTTCAGAGTCGGGTGAATTAAAGGTAATGTCTGTATGTATACATGTAATGTAATCTGAAACCTATCTTTATTAATCACCATCGAAAGCCAGTTATAACTCGGCGTTGATACATATCTTAATTACGTCACCATCAACATCAGCATGTAATTGTATACCTCCGATTTTCACACCTTTTAAAATGTCTATTTGGGACCCGTGGCCCTACAGAACTGAACTGAATGCGGGGTGTAAATATGAAGATGATGCATAGCCTATACTGTACATATCAAGTCAGATTCAGTCCTCATTTTTTTCTTACTTAGAGTTTACAACAATCCCCTGCCAGGTATTAATTAATTAATTATTGCAGAAACCGACAGTATTGTGGCCACGGTCATTTGGTTATCTGCCGTTGAATAAAGCTTATTTTTGACAAGGGGTGCAATCTGGGAAAGGAGTCCAAGATGATGCAATAAAATAACTTAAACAACTATGTCAACAGGCATAATTATTAGACATATTAACTTCCTTTTCATTTTCTGTTTACTAGATCGCCCAGCAACACAATGCTGGGAATTCCTTTCTGGAAAGTCTTCTGCACGGAAGCGTTGGATTTGAAAGAACGTATATATACGTTTATACGTCTTTGGCAATGTGTTTTAATAATAATAATAATAATATATTTTATGGGCCGATCCACCAGCATACATCTAAGTAAAGCAATTGAAAAAGAAAACAGGACGCTAATTGGCAGATTTTTTTTTATCTAGAAAAAAATATATATAAACAAATGGACTCTGAAAAAGAGTTGCTGCATGCTACTATACACCTGCTGGGACTGCTGTCAGCACGGAGCCACCGATGCCCACGGAGACAATGCAGGACAGGCTGTCAGAAGAAGCTGGGGGGTAACAGCTCGACAGAAGATGAAGGTTCATGATGACGGCCCCCCTCTATCCTGGCTAACTGGACCAGTCAGCAGCGGAGAGACTGGAAGACATGTAACACATGTGGCTTTTCATTAACCCATTCTGAGCTGAGATCAGATTCATACGAGGTTTCCACTGGACACACACTGGTCTGATTAACCCATTCTGACCTGAGATCAGATTCTAGAAATGTCAGTCGTTCTTCGATTTATTTCAAAAATAGCAGACCTACAAGCTCATATCGCGCCACTCGGTGGCGCGATATGAGCTTGTAGATCTGCTATTTTTCAATAGCTAAAGCATGACATGAATCTGACACCAAAATGGGTGCCCGTTCAGAATGGGTTAATGGTGGAAGTTTGAATTCACAGCATGCAGAGATTCAGAAAACCCTTCCGACATCTGAAAAGGTAATTGGCAAGCACTCATCGGAAGAGTGGATTAACAATAAGGTATATAGCCATGCACAGAGCCAGGGGGGGGATATGCTATCACTGTTGTTATAAAGAGAAGAATATGCACTTACATGAGAAAGCTAGCTGGATATAGAGTTCACGTAAAAATCCCCCAAAAAGAAAAAAAATCACACTTGTGTGAAGTGACTCCTTTAAAGAAACATTGTAATCAGAACAAACGTAAACATCGTACTCTAAACCAGTGAGACGCCTGAGGGTGAGAAGTGACGTGCTGAAACAACAGAGCTTCTTATTACGGCACAGTTGAGAAGCAGGAGTTAACCCATTCTGACCTGAGATCAGATTCATATGAGGTTTCCACTGGACACACACTGGTCTGATTAACCCATTCTGACCTGAGATCAGATTCTAAAAATGTCAGTCGTTCTTCGATTATTCAAAAATAGCAGACCTACAAGCTCGTATCGCGCCACTCGGTGGCGCGATATGAGCTTGTAGATCTGCTATTTTTCAATAGCTAAAGCATAACATGATGCTAACACCAAAATGGGGCCCGTTCAGAATGGGTTAAACTATTCATCTGGTGTCAGTGAGGTCAGATGTAGAGTTGCTGGACAGCTCATATGCATATCTAGTACGTTAATTAAACCATGCATGGCTATATCCTCAGGGTTTGGTGAGGTCATTGTCATGATCTTCATTATTATTATGGAGATCCAGGTGATGATAGTCAGCTCCACATAACCAAAACAACTGCTCTCTCTCTCTCTCTCTCTCTCTCTGTGTGTGTGTGTGTGTGTGTGTGTGTGTGTGTGTGTGTGTGTGTGTGTGTGTGTGTGTGTGTGTGTGTGTGTGTGTGTGTGTGTGTGTGTGTGTGTGTGTGTGTGTGTGTGTGTGTGTGTGCTTGTGTGTGCTTGTGTGTGCATGCGCGTCTGTCTGTCTGTCTGTCTGTCTGTGTGAGAAGTGTACAAGTTAAAGTGCCAGTTTTATTGTTGCCAGTTTGTACAGCATGACTTTGGCTGACAACTGTGAATAAATGATATGCTTATTCTTATACTGTGCAGTGCTGCATAGGATAGGGTATTGGTGTGCACTGTATTTTAACGTCAGTTAAAATGGGGGTACTTGGAGAGCCAGATATTTTTGAGGGTGTAAAAATCCTGAGAACCACTGGACCTATAAGCCCCTTTCCGTTTTCTTGCTGTTATGCAGTGTTGTTTTCCTCGACTAAAACTAAGACGAAAAATGTTCGTCGACTACCTTTTTCCACTGACGAAAACTAAATGGAAACTACATGAAAACTAAGCTATGATGACTAAAACTAGGACTAAATATACTGACGATTTCGTCAACAAATAAAAACTAGACTAAAATGTTAGGAAGGGCCTATAGTGGACAAGAAATCCAGTATAAGTCATTTTACACTTGGTTGCATGCTGAAAATAGTTGATCTACAAGCTCACAACGCGTTTGCAGCGCTACGCGCTGTGAGCTTGTAGATCAGCTATTTTCAGCAAGTGTAAAATCCGTCATTACGACGGCATCACAGCCCGCCAAAATACATTTTAGTCGACTAAATCACCTGTAGATTTAGTCGACTAAAATCTTGTGATATTTAGTCGACTAAAACTAGACTAACAGTAAAACATTACAGGTGACTAAAATGTGACTAAAACTAAATGAAAACTATTCAAGAGACTATGACTAAAACTAAAATCAAAATTTGCTGCCAAAAACAACACTGTTGTTATGTGATTTTTTTTAAAGGACCTATAACATAAAATTCAACTTTTTCAATTTATTTTGTGTTTTTGAACAATCAGGCTTTCATATCATATCAGGTGCTTTAATGGAAATTGCTCTCAGGAACAGCTCAACTGATTTTGGTCTCATCGTGATGTCATCAATGTCACCCTACTTTGTATATTTCCTCCTTCTTCAGTCTTCAGTTTCAAATTTGCATTTCCACTTTGTTTACAATGTCCACCATTGTTGATTTTCCAAGCTGGCATGGAATGGAAACGAGCCTGGTTTTATCTAGCATCAGTATTATAATGACTCAAATATTAAATAATCTGCACATCAGCACCCCCACCACCTCAGGACATTGTGGTACTGCAGCTAAAACTGCTTTCAAAGTCCAGAGGACTGGTTATATCAGAGTGGTGATTGAGGCTCAAACCATTAGAAAGAACTTTGATGGACATAGACAATATGATATTAATTATTAAAAGCAGTTTTAAAATGCATGTTATTTGCGCTTTAAAGCAATATCAAAAGTCTGCTTTTTAATCCTAAAACTCATACATAAAGAATCTTGTGAGATCCGTCCAAACCAGCACCACTCCTCTTTCTCCTCTTTCTCTTCTTGCAAGATGACACTTGTGTTACTCTTGTATATCTGTCTTTATTGCTCCGGCAGAATGACTGCATTGTGGATAATGGTGCACGGGGGTAATTTATCACAATACAAGGTGACAACATAAGTGTTGGAGAAAGAGGCTCGTACATCATCACTATGTTTGTCTGTGGATGATTCAATTTGAAGTTTGTCATCACGTTCAGCCAGATGGGGCGTTGAGGGGACAGTACACTTCCATGGTGGAGTTGACTGTTGCCATGTGTCTGGAGGGTCTTTATCTCTGTGAGGGTGTATTGATCAGTTTATAAAACCCAGCAGTATAGCAGTATTTACCACAGACAAAACAAGTCAAACTTGACTTGACATTTCCGTTGCATACACGTGCATGACAGATAATGTATAGTCACTCACTCACATCCAGTCATCCACACATTTTACGTAGAGTAATAAATAATTCAGCCATGCTAATGGCAGTGAAATTACCTTCGTAATACGTGGACACAAGGATTAATGATGTGAATAAATAATCAGATTACCTGTTTCCTTTTATTAATTTCAACCATATAACTAGAAAGGTCTCGTCTCATGGACATTGCTGGTAGCAGCGGCACCTACAGACACCCAGTGGTGCAGGACAAAGTACTCAACCCCTGTACTTGAGTCAAAGTATAGATACTCCAGGACAGAGATTACATTACTCAATTTACTGTACAAGTTGCTCAAACTCATTTTACTACTTCAAGTCAAAAACACATTTCCTAAAGTGCACAGTAGAATATAGAGCAATGAAAACAGAATTCTTTGCCACTGCTAAAGACTGAATTCATTCTAACACATACCAATATTTAATAAGCAAACTAAGAAATACCTCGGTATATCTTGGAGGATGCCAAGCTATAGCACTCTCACATTTTGCCGTTTGTGTTGACTATATTAAATTTATATTCTCAAGCGCTAGACTTGTTTTGTATTATGTTTTGGGCTATGTGTTCTTCAAATTATGATCTTTGTTTACTAAAGGTTTAATGTATTTTTTTTGTTTTGTTTTTAAATGTATTGTCTTTAAATGTGGAGCCTGGAAAATTGTGTTTTACAGTGTAATTGATTAAAACAATCACTATGATTTCTTTCTTCTTCCATTTTACTTTGAACAAGAGTGTGCACCGCCTGCCTTCCATGCTGCTTCGACATGAAAAGGGAGCTCGCTGTGGTGGTGCAGAGAAAGCCTGCCTGAGAAAGCCTCACTGAAGTCTGAGTGGCGCTCCATGTAATGTGGGGATCCGGGAAGGCAATAATTGGGAGAGTCCTTGAACAGCGGAAGGCCATTGTGCATGTCCTCTCTTATGACTGGTAAACAGGTATGGCCAGGGTGTAGAGGGTTTGAGGTCAGACTGACATATACTGTATGTGACCATATATGGAGACGTGATATATCACGATGCATGACCATATATGTAGATGTGGTGTCATGATGTGTGACCATATATGTAGATGTGACTAACGGGAAAAGCTAAAACATTAAAAGACCATAGACCTGGCTGCCACATTACAGCGTCACGTTTAGTACCCTAAACAAACATTAAAAAGGTCCATGGCTGCCATATGAATTTACAAAAGCCAAACGTTGGAGGGGATCCTGGGCAGCCAATCATTGGGACAGTCCTTGAACAGCAGAAGGCCATTCATTGTGCAAGTCCTCTGATGACAAAAAATAAAAAAAGAAAGAAGAAAAAACATCAATACTGAACATTGATGTCCTCGAGGCCAGCAAGTCACTTTAGAATTTAAAGAACCTTGCTTTCTGTTGAAAAATATGTGATTTTATGAATACCATGTTGCTCCATCTGTTCATCACATCACAATCTTGGCAGTGTGGCTGATCGGCTCGTTACGTGCTGAACCAAAATCCTCGTTCAATACCAAAACCAACGTGTACTATTATACACGTGTGTGTATTTATGTACACAGGTGTATATCAGGGCATTTTGTCCCTGATTTCTGATTTGTTCAATCTTCCAATACGGGATGATTATTCTGTCTTATATAATCATCATTGAGCTTTGTTTCTTTGCAGATTCACTGAGCTTATCTCAGTATTAACAGTCATTTCTCTGTCCTTGCAGGGTTCAGATTGACTGAATCAAATGGCGATTCCAGTCCCCACTTTTGTATTGTTTTTGTATTGTATTATCAATTTCCAAATGTCCAAATGTGTCACAGTTCAATTTGATTGCTTACGGTATTTCCTTATACTGAAATAGCAGGTCTCTAACTTGAAGCAGATATGATGGTCTCAGTGTAACTGAAACTCATGAATAATGAAGGTCCTGTCACATAGAAATTTAATGTGGATGAAGGTTTTTTCTTTTTCACTTTTTCTTTGAAGTTGAAGTTGAAGTTAAAAGCCTTCGTGTGGCACATGAAGTACTTCTTAGAATAGTTTGTTTGGCATATCCATATTTTATTCCGACGTAAACAAGTGCTCCGTTGGTCATCTGTCCCTTTTTTTTCTTTTTTCCTGCCCTCCAGGTAGCTCAAACATTAAAGGTTTTATGACATTCATTTTCATTTCTTTTTCTTTTTCTTTTTTCTTTTAGGTTTTTGACCTCAATTACACCCAAGAAACCTGAACTTTGAACATTCAGTGGATTTTCTGTGGTCTGGAGTTTTCTTTGGGGTTGTTTGGAAGCCTTTTGAGCTACAATGAAAACAGGCAAAACAGTGTAACAGTGACATCTGCTGGCAAATCCCATTGACATATATGGGATTTGCAGTAAGTGATGTCACTTACTGCCGGCAAATCAGAGCAACTGTTTGAGCCAGAAAACCCCAGATCACAGAAAATCTACTGAATGTTAAAAGTTCATGTTTTTTGGGTGCAATTGAGATTAGAAAACAAGAACAATTCCAAAACCTTTTTTTTAATGTCACAATCCCTTTAAACCATTCTGACCGGGCACCCATTTTGGTATCAGCATCATGTTATGCTTTAGCTATTGAAAAATAGCAGATCTACATACGAGCTTGTAGGTCTGCTATTTTTGAAAAATCGAAGAGCGACTGACATTTCTAGAATCTGATCTCAGGTCAGAATGGGTTCATCAGACCGGCGGAAACCTCGTATGAATCTGATCTCAGGTCAGAATGGGTTAAATGATTCATAGAGCTCTTGACATAAAAATGTACAGAGCTGACAGCATTGTATACATAGACAACATGACTCACATCACACATGACACGTCAAACACTGGGGGGAGGAGATCAAGGCAGGGACAAATAAGTACAAATAAAGGGCTTCCCCATGTGCTTCCCCATGTTAAATGTGGCAAACCTTTGCCACAGTGCAAACCTTTGCCACATATGACAACATTATCTAACCCATTAAGGCATGAGGCCTGAGGTCAATTCTACAAATACCTTCTAAATAAGTGTTTCTCAAACGTTCAAAAAAGACCCCCAAATTGACATTGTGCCAGGGACCGACCGCCTGAAGAGAAGATGATGATTCAACACTTTCAAGATAATAAAAAAAGCAGAAAAACAAGCTTACATGGAGTGCAACTCCAAAAGCACTTTCAGTCCTGGTACAAGAGGTTGAATCATATGTTCTGAAAAAGTTATTCCACAGCTTCCTTGGGTCCTGCAACCAAACGTTTAGTTTAGTTTAGTTTAGTTTAGTTTAGTTTAGTTTAGTTTAGTTTAGTTTAGTTTAGTTTAGTTTAGTTTAGTTTAGTTTAGTTTATTTGATCATCTTCACAGTAACAATACAACTTATTTGTTAACACACGGTTAAAATAACAAAAAAGAACTGGCGGGGGTGATCAAAAGGAATAGGCTGAAGCTGAAAGCTTATAACAAAATAACAAAAAAAAAAGAAAATCCTCACGTGGTTACAGCAATTGAAGGAATTACAATAAACAATCCAAACAATTTAAAGGTATATTCAGTGATTTCACTCAAAAAACCTTAGGTTTAGTTTTTGCCTTGGGACCCAAACTTTCGTCCAATCAGGATAGAGAGTCAAAAACGAAACCTAAGGTTTTTTGACCCCCAGGGGTTAACTGGGGACAGGGAGGAACTCCTTATATGGCCAGCACACTCTATAGTAGAGAGGATTATCACAACAAAACAAAAAAATAAGTGATATTTGAATTAAGTGAAATCACTGAATATACCTTTAATACCATCGTCAAGAAGATTCACAACCAATTGAAGCATGCGTCATAATCATAACACTGGCCCCTGGGTATGCCACCCGGCCTGGCAGATGTTTTTCTGGGCTCGAACCCTTTATGAAGAGAACATTAGAACAAACCAGAGGTATATTGACAATTTGACTTTGATCTAAGGTTGGTACTTCTGATGAAGAATTACATCATATGACATCTCATTTCATCATTTCATTAACATGAGGCAGGAGTTCTGGCTATACCTCTTGAATTAAATATAATGGCATAATGGCATCTCAAATGAGTGACCTTTGGGAAATTTCTAAACCAATTTCCCTGGTAAATTTATGAAAGCCTATAGCATCCAATTCTCTCCTGCCTATGCACCTACTTAAAATACATTAGCAGTCACTTCACACAGTCAGCTCCAACTCATTAATGATAAACTTTGTTACTGCTTTTTTCATAGGACAGAAGGACACTTTATGGAAATGCCGTTTCTAGTTCACCTTCTGTTTTTTTTATTGCTCCATGTTCTTTCTTATACTGGATATCATTTTAATATTTTATATGCAGTGTTACAGTATATATATGTTGCTTTTGCAGTTGTTGTCTGTTGGCTGAATTTGAATGATTGATGAGTTTCACTCTATACATTCTATATATACCGGTAAATACACTCAGGCGACGACATCGCTTCGTACCAGATGTTTCAGCGCACCAGTCCCTTTGGGGAGGCATACTATCATCCGACAGAGCATTGCTCCGAAGGAGCAATGCTCCGAGGTGCGCTGCGGGTCGGGAGAGGGTTGCGGTTAAGTTTAGGTGTCTGCCCCGGGGGAGGTTAGGGTTAGGGTGAGGGAGGAGGTAGGTTGTCGTTCGGACCAATGCTCCGTCGGATGAAAGGCATGCACTCGTCCCTTTGTTCTGTGTGAGTTAGGTGTCACAGTGTGGTTAAGTGGTGTTCTGCTGGGCGTAAGTGGTGTCAGAGCCTGCCAATATAATGATGGCTATAAGATCCTCTCCACACTGGTCTAGGATTTAAAGCGTTAAGACCTGAGGCAGATAATTCTACAAAATGCCTTCAAAATCAGAAGTTCTCAAAATGTTTCCCTGCCAAGAACGGAAATGATATGTAATTTGGACACATTTTCAGATGAGGGGGGGTCCCTCGTATGAAAATGTTTTGTACCAGGGACCCTCAAAAGCTCTCAGCAGAGTGGCACGAAATAGCTAAAGCATTTTAAGCTTGTTATTTTTCATCCTAAATCCAACATTTTCTGAAAATAATAAATAAATAAATAAATAAATAAATAAATAAATAAATAAATAAATGTTGCTATAATTATATTTCAAATTTAAAGTGACAGAGATGCTTTCCCTCACTATCTCAGTAAGGAAAAAAGCATTCTAAAATGCCTATACATGCAACGTTTTAATTTTTAATATATGTTTATTGGTAGTAGGTTTCAACAATGTAGTACAGTTTGAACATACCATATTTATTTATTTCTCCCTCACCCCATCCCTCCCCCCCACAGTTATCGTCATCATTAAACAATATAAAAAATAACAATTGAGTACAGACATACAAAAACAACCATGTCATGCAACGTTTTTTGAGGTTTGCAATGCAGGATATTGTTTTGCTCAAGGTGGACACATGAAAACCGTCTTACAACCTGAATACAAAAGCATGCTTAAAACCCATTCTGACCGGGCACCCATTTTGGTGTCAGCATCATGTCGTGCTTTACCTATTGAAAAATAGCAGATCTACAAGCTCGTATCGCGCCACTCGGTGGCGCGATATGAGCTTGTAGATCTGCTATTTTTGAAAAATCGAAGAGCGACTGACATTTCTAGAATCTGATCTCAGGTCAGAATGGGTTCATCAGACCAGTGTGTGTCCGGCGGAAACCTCGTATGAATCTGATCTCAGGTCAGAATGGGTTAAGTCTTCATGGTTTGATAAATTGGTGCTTGAGCTATGCTGTCCCTATAACACCCACCTGCGGCAACATGTCCAGTTTGCTGGGCCTTGCCACACCGGTGAATTGCGTCATTGCGTCATTGCGTTATGACGGACGTGTGTGCGTGTGTGTTTATGCGTGCGTGCGTGTGTGTTTATGCGTGCGTGCGTGCGTACATACGTATGTACAGTATGTATGACCTCCACTCCAACACTGACGTCAGACCATCTCAGTGAACTGCACAGCTCAGAATAGCTGCGACACCAAATGCAGACCATGGCCATCTCGCCAGCAAGGTTCTAAACTAGGTGCAAACGTACTTCCCATTGACAGCTATAGCCCATATACATCCAAACAGAAAAGTCGTATCTGATTGTATTAACCCATTCTGACCTGAGATCAGATTCATACGAGGTTTCCGCCGGACACACACTGGTCTGATGAACCCATTCTGACCCGAGATCAGATTCTAAAAATGTCTGTCGCTCTTCAATTTTTCAAAAATAGCAGACCTACAAGCTCGTATCGCGCCACTCGGTGGCGCGATATGAGCTTGTAGATCTGCTATTTTTAAATAACTAAAGCATAACATGATGCTGACACCAAAATGGGTGCCCGTTCAGAATGGGAACCTTAACAACATCAAACTCACTGTAATGATATGCTCAACATTGCAGCTCTTACGCCAAGCTTGAATTATCCTCTTTCTATATCTGCAAATTGTTTTTTCATAAAAATCCACTGTAGACATGACTTGTTATAAGCTACTTCCTGTCAAGAAATTCCTTGCAGGTGATTTATTGTTTTAATTCACAAGTGTCAGAGTTTAGAAGCTTGTTGACTATCACTCAACGGCCCATGTGTACCACCTGTTTTGATTTTGCACATAATGCAGGAGACAGCAGGTTTGCTTTACTGATAACGAGCGATTCCAAACTCTGACACTTAGAAAAATAATCATCTGCAAGGAATTCCTTGACAGGAAGTATAGCTCATAACATGTCTACGGTGCAGGATGTTTATGAAACAAACACTTTGCAGATAGAAAGAGGATAATTCAAGCTTTTCATACAGCTGCAATATGTTGGTGAGTTTGACTTTGATTAATACCAACAGATAGGACTTTTCTGTCTGGATGAATGGGGTGTCAATGGGAAAGTTGCACCTAGTTAGCACCTTGCTGGCAGCCGTGGTCTGCATGGTGTCACCCTCCCTGTGTGTGTGTGTGTGTGTGTGTGTGTGTGTGTGTGTGTGTGTGTGTGTGTGTGTGTGTGTGTGTGTGTGTGTGTGTGTGTGTGTGTGTGTGTGTGTGTGTGTGTGTCTGTGAGTAATCTCCAGTCCTATAGCCTCGCTCCATTGGCTCCCGGTTCGATTCCGCATTGATTTTAAGATTTTAATCAGACCAGTGGGTGTCCAGTGGAAACCTCGTATGAATCTGATCTCAGGTCAGAATGGGTTAATGTATGTTTTTAAAATTCGAAATGGGTTAGCACCCTCATCCCTTGCAGACCTTATTTCAAATTACAACCCACCTATAGGGCTTTGAGGTCGGCCTCAAACTAGATATGATAGTGACCAACAAAAGATCCAAGGGTGATGGAGCCTTCATATGATAGTGACCAACAAAAGATCCAAGGGTGATGGAGCCTTCATATGATAGTGACCAACAAAAGACCCAAGGGTGATGGAGCCTTCATGTGATAGTGACCAACAAAAGATCCAAGGGTGATGGAGCCTTCATATGATAGTGACCAACAAAAGACCCAAGGGTGATGGAGCCTTCATGTGATAGTGACCAACAAAAGACCCAAGGGTGATGGAGCCTTCATGTGATAGTGACCAACAAAAGACCCAAGGGTGATGGAGCCTTCATGTGATAGTGACCAACAAAAGACCCAAGGGTGATGGAGCCTTCATGTGATAGTGACCAACAAAAGACCCAAGGGTGATGGAGCCTTCATGTGATAGTGACCAACAAAAGACCCAAGGGTGATGGAGCCTTCATGTGATAGTGACCAACAAAAGACCCAAGGGTGATGGAGCCTTCATGTGATAGTGACCAACAAAAGACCCAAGGGTGATGGAGCCTTCGCGGCGGCTGCCCCCATGGCTCTGGAACACTTTGCCTTTTCACATCAGAGTTGCCCCGTCCATCACAACTTTGAAATGTTGCTTCTGACCTGAGATCAGATTCATACGAGGTTTCCACCGGACACACACTGGTCTGATGAACCCATTCTGACCTGAGATCAGATTCTAAAAATGTCAGTCGCTCTTCGATTTTTCAAAAATAGCAGACCTACAAGCTCGTATCGCGCCACTCGGTGGCGCGATATGAGCTTGTAGATCTGCTATTTTTCAATAGCTAAAGCATAACATGATGCTGACACCAAAATGGGTGCACGGTCAGAATGGCTTTTAACGACAGTTGAAGTAGCCCCCTTCACTAGTGCAATAGTCTGCTTTGTTTGCTCCTTTGTATTGTCTGCTTATATTGTATATTTTTTGCTTTCATTTCTTCTAAATGCCTGTTTGTTTTCATGTTTTAAATACCTGTTTATATTGTATTGTTTTTGTTTCTGAACCTGTACTGTCAGGAATGCGTTATGAAGTAGGACCCAAAAGCAGGTATCTTCATTCTTCAAGGTGTTTATTTAACTATCAATCCAAAAGGCAAAACATAGGCAACAACAGACACAAAACTCACTCGACATAGGTTTACGAACCAAAAAGGACACACTGCAAATAAAGGACTTAAATAGACAGAGACTAACTAGACACAGGTGAACTCAAAATACAATCAATCACAGGATAGGCTAACAGGACAAAGAGGACACAGGTGAAAACACTGACACATCACAAAGTAGGTGAGACAAGGTAGGGAACAGCAGACAGGAAACACTAGGGACCATACTACAAAATAAGATACACAAAACCAACAGGGTATAACAGAAAACCAAACAGAACAAGACATGGCAAAATACTGAACATAAAACAACCACATAACCATTAAGGTCAAGCCACATATTAGTCCAGTGGTTTGGACCTAAGTCAATGCTCACATACAAAGGCAGAGGAGCGAGGCGTGACATGTAGGGCACTTTGGTTGACCTGGTCATGTAAAATGTGCTATATATAAATAAAGTTGAGTTGAGTTGAGTTGAGTAATCTCACATAATAGTAGTTTCCGTGTCTAAGCATTTATTTATTAGGATGAGGGCAAAAGGTGCGTTATAGATATCAAGACGGGAACCTTTAATTCCTCGGAAATTCCGGGTGGGGGGTTTGAATAAAAGCGAAGCCATTGTTTCATATAAGCCGCCACTCACTCGCCTAATCCCAATTTGCGGTGGCAGTTCCCCAACAGCGCTCTAACAAGCACGGCGGAATATTAACCCATTCTGACCTGAGATCAGATTCATACGAGGTTTTTCCGCTGGACACACACTGGGTCTGATGAACCCATTCTGACCTGAGATCAGATTCTAAAAATGTCAGTCGTTCTTCGATTTTTTTCAAAAATAGCAGACCTACAAGCTCGTATCGCGCCACTCGGTGGCGCGATATGAGCTTGTAGATCTGCTATTTTTCAATAGCTAAAGCACGACATGATGCCAACACCAAAATGGGTGCCCGTTCAGAATGGGTTAAATGTATCTGTGCTTGTTGTCTCTGATTAGCTGCCACTGAGCTCTGACTCTAATCCCCATAAGCCCAGCTTCATAGCAGTGCAGATTCTCCCCTGGTCTACTGATAGAAGACATTGGGAGGATGCAAGCAGCTCTAACTAGATCCCCTAATACACTCCATATACAGGGTGCGCACGCACGCACGCACGCATGTGCACACATGCATACGCACGCACGCACGCACGCACGCACGCACACACGCACACACACACACACACACACACACACACACACACACACACACACACACACACAGCGCACCCTTGTCAGACTTATGCTCAAAGTTAGAGGGAAGCTCAAGACAGTCAACACACTAACATTTTGCTCATCCTATAGAGCATATTATACCAGTTCAGGTTCTGAAGGGAATAGTTGCAAAGAACCAGCTCTCTTAAGCTGCTCATCTAATCCTCAGTCCTACAAACCACTGCGACAGAGGTGGTGGCGGAAAGCATACTTTGATGATTAGACCCTATAGCAGTGGTGGAAAAAAGTATACTCAAGTAAATGTATCATTGCTGTAGAAATACTCAAGTTGTAATCTCAAGTTACAAGTAAAATGTACTAAAAAGTACAAACGTGTTGGTATCAAAATGTACTTGAAGTACCAACATTTTAAATAATTATGCAGAATGTCCCGTTTCACACGTTTTCAAATGTATACAAATCGCAGATCTACGAGCTCACAATGTGTCGCATTGTGATGCATTGTGAGCTTGTAGATCTGCTATTTTCAAATGCCGAAATGGTCTATATGTAGTGATTAAGTATTAGTGTAGGTTATGTTTTGTCATAATCAAAATCTAACTAAAGTTTTCAAATAATTGTAATGGCGTAAAAGTATATTACTTGCCTCTGAGATGTAGTGGAGTAGAAGTATTGGAATTGGAAATACTCAAGTAAAGTACAAATACCTCAAAATGTACTTTCCACCATTGATGATTGCAGATACGATATTATTACTGGAAGTTCACAGTTTCAAGCCGTGCGCTATAGTTCTCCTCAGTCAGAGGCAGTGGTGTAAAGTAACTAAGAACATTTACTCAAGTACTGTACGTAAGTACATTCTGCAATATGAGTACTTCTACTTTTAGTACATTTTAATGCCGATACTTTGGTACTTTTACTCAAGCACATTCTGGCCTTCACTCACACCTTTCGATCTAGCATACAACATTGATGCATGGCTGGCCGCCCCAATGCATTTCCAATGGAAGTCACATGGTTTGATACAACATTTTGGACTACAAGCTGTTGTACAGCTTTCGGCTGTGTTTCGACTGCCCCCCCTCCCCCTCATACAACACAAATGTTGTGTCAAAAACCATGTGACTCCCATTGGAAATGCATTGGGGCAAGATGTATCACACGTCCATCAGTCTGTTGCGAAGGTGTGAGTGAGGCCTAACCATAGAGTTATATATCTATAGAGAAGACACCCGAGTTCTCCTCCCATCCACTTGCATTAAGTTGCTCAAAAGCGCATGAGGCGGATTCACTCCTCCTTCCTGGTAGGAACAGAGTGCATTCTGGGACGGATTGCAATGGTGAGTGGCCCCAAACACATGAACGCGCTGCCGTTGAACGCGCACGAGCGTCGTCCGTCGTGAACGTGTACAATGTTAGTCAACGGACAGCGCGTTCATGTGTTTGGGGCCAGGCTGCAATACCTTCATTCGGCCACTATGTCCATTTCGCCTCAAGATTTCCTCTGGGTGCCTTCTCTATTCATATATATACTCTAAGGGCCTAACATGTGAGTACTTTTTCCACCACTGCACGAGAGCAGAGGTTATAGCGGTCACAAAGTATAGACCGAGAGAGAGTTTGCCTCTACAAGGTCCCATGTTCAGTCACACGGCGGTACACTTGAGTGTGATTGAAAGGAACAGCTTCCAAAGAAGCAATTCCATTATCAATTGATTCTCCTGTAACATTACATAATGCAGGATACATTATTTTTCCCTCTTGCAAACAGAACATGTCAGAACACCTTCCCAGTGTGACAGAATGACCTTGGGGATTGTGAAGGACTAACTGTATCAAAAGGTCACGGTTTTCATTGCCCACAAAGGCCACGTTATGGCACTGAATTGTCCTTCAGCGTGCAGACCTCCGAAGGTCTCAAGTTCTGTAACACCCCATCCAAACCCATTCTGACCTGAGATCAGATTAATACGAGGTTTCCACTGGACACACACTGGGTCTGATTAACCCATTCTGACCTGAGATCAGATTCTAAAAATGTCAGTCGTTCTTCGATTTTTCAAAAAATAGCAGACCTACAAGCTCGTATCGCGCCACTCGGTGGCGCGATATGAGCTTGTAGATCTGCTATTTTTCAATAGCTAAAGCATAACATGATGCCAACACCAAAATGGGTGCCCGGTCAGAATGGGTTAAACACTACGGTATGATTTTCGTCGACTACCTTTTTTCACAGACGAAAACAAAATAAAAATGTAATATAAAAATGATCCATGAAACTCAAAATATACTCACTAAATATACTGACAATTTCGTTTTATTCTTTTTTATTTTGTTGTATCTTTTTATAATTTGTTTTATGGCTTTTTTTCTGCCTTTATTTGGAACGTGGAGAGTGACAGGAAACAGGGAGAGAGACAGGGAGTGTCATGCAGGCTCGGGAATCGAACCTGCGACATGCTGCCGCCTGTCAGGCTGCATTAGAGCCTATTATGTGGTTGTGCCTTAACCGCTAGGCCATCGGCAACCCTATTACAGTATATATTTTTATCATATTTTACCTCTGGATGAGATGGCTTACATTGGCCTACACTGTGATAGGGGGGGGGGGGGGGTAAACAATGATTTGACAGGCATCAATCATGTCGACAACATATTGGGTGGCATGTCCATCTTCATTCAATCTATCCGGACCATTAGTGAACAAACCTTCATGGACACACTAATATGTTTACAGGCTATTACGCTGCTGCTGGGCTAAATGTGATCTCATCTGCTGCTTCTCTCGCTCTCTCTCTATGCATGCGTGCGTGCATGCGTGCGTGCGTGCGTGCGTGCGCGTGTGTGTGCGCGTGTGTGTCTGTTTGTAGAATTAAATTATGCAATTTTCCCTAAACCCTCAGCTGTCAATAACTCAATATCCAACCCAAGATTGAAGGTCATGTCTGCATGCAGATGAGTGTCCTGAAACATGCACCAGCCTTTCATTCATTTCTGGAGGACGGAGCTGTAAAAAAAAACATATTTGCATCTCTGTCCCTGTTGCCTATAATTATCGGAACGCTTTCGGACACATTTCTGCTACAGCCTGTTAATGAATCAACTGCCAGTGTCTCTCTGCACACGCACGCACGCACGCACGCACGCACGCACGCACGCACGCACACACGCACACACACACACACACACACACACACACACACACACACACACACACACACACACACACACACACACACACACACACACACACACACACACACACACACACACACACACACACACACACACACACACACACACACACACACACACACACACACACACACACACACACACACACGTGGACTATTTCATTGTAACTTGCAATTTATTTACTTCTTCCAGATTGAACATACACTTTCACAGTAATTTAGCATGCTTGTTTGTTAGTCCAATAAGTGTCTTTGTGTCAGTTAGGGGCCGTTATATATTGATCGGACCGTTTCCGGAGGCACATTAAAACTCTGTAGCCTATATTATCCCATTCTGACCTGAGATCAGATTCATACGAGGTTTCCGCCGGACACACACTGGTCTGATGAACCCATTCTGACCTGAGATCAGATTCTAAAAATGTCAGTCGTTCTTCGATTTTTCAAAAAATAGCAGACCTACAAGCTCGTATCGCGCCACTCGGTGGCGCGATATGAGCTTGTAGATCTGCTATTTTTCAATAGCTAAAGCATAACATGATGCTGACACCAAAATGGGTGCCCGTTCAGAATGGGTTAAATGAGAAGCTGAAGAACTATACAGTAAATGACAGGGGCAGCAGCGGTGGCCGAACGGTTAGCGGAGCGGTCTTGATACCGGAAAGGTCGCCAGTTTGCATCCCCGGACCGGCACGTTAAAATTACCACTGCTGAAGTGCCCTTGAGCATTGAGGCATTGAACCCATACCATGAAATGTTCTATGAGCAGGGTGTGGCTGTAAACAAGTCCTTGGCTTAGTCCACTTCCCTGCAGGTAAACAAAGAACTTTGCTTTGCTATGAAGCTCCCGGTGCATGACTTAGAGTAGACCAACAATCAAGAATGCCCCCCCCCACCACACACACACACACACCATTAATTTTACCATTCCACAGATGAAGATACCCAGCCCCAAATATCATGTCTCTCTCTTTCTTTTTCCTTCTTCTTCTTCTTGTGAATTCACATCACGTTAGTGCGATATTGCAATTACAATACTGTCACGGTCACATTAAGTCATAATTCCCTTAAACGGCGGACCCGGTGAATAATGAATGGCCTCTCCTTGGTTTTTATGTACTGAGCAGCTCACGCCGCCTATGAATTTATTGTGCAATAAAAGATTATGGCCAATCTCGCTGTTTTCCTTGATGGCATAACCCATTCTGACCGGGCACCCATTTTGGTGTTTGCATCATGTTATGCTTTAGCTATTGAAAAATAGCAGATCTACAAGCTCATAGCGCGCCACCGAGTGGCGCGCTACGAGCTTGTAGGTCTGCTATTTTTGAAAAATCGAAGAACGACTGACATTTTTTAGAATCTGATCTCAGGTCAGAATGGGTTCATCAGACCAGTGTGTGTCCGGCGGAAACCTTGTATGAATCTGATCTCAGGTCAGAATGGGATAAAATAGGTCACTCCAGGGTGACTGGAGGAAGATCAACACTGATAATAATATATCAGTGTTGGAAAATGTATAATATATTATATGAGACGGTACACAAAAATAACATGCGTTATTATCTGCATTATGAATGTTTACAAATCACTGCATAGTTTGTGTCCTTTTTGTAAGCTATAATAATACAAAATCCGCTTACCAATGAATGCCCAGCTATTGTGACTATGGAAAGCATTCCGTTGCTCAATAATAGAATATGCAATAACTCTTTGTATTTGTCAAAGTAAAACCTGAGATTGTATACAAAGCTATCACAGCATGTAACACAATTCCACACTGCAGGACATCACACAGAGACAAAGGCTATATAGCACTTGCCTCGTTGCTTAAATGTTTTATTCAAATACACTTGCCTGGCATTATAGGCTTGGGAGACAGATAAATAGTGTGTACATGTATGTCATGTCTTTATTTTTTAGAATGCTTTACTTTTCCTCTTTCTTCTTTTATTTAGAAAATAGCAGGAAAGCTGCTCAAGGAAACCAAGGACAAAGTGTCTGGCAGGATTCAATCCCAGCAGGGAATGGATGCACATGATTTCAGACACAGGGGTCCTTAATCACAGACTCAACGTTCCATTTAAGGCTGGATTTTTTTTTCCCCTGTTTCTATTTCTGGAATGTGAATTCATACTCTATAGCCACCTTTCCACCTCCCAGCTCCAACCTATTGTTTATCATGTTGACCAGCCCATGATGTATCCTGTCGCATAAGTTCTTCAATAAAGTAAAGTGCATCTGTCAGAAGAAATAACCCTGTCAGCAGGAGCTGTCCATTTCCATTTGTGAGCATCATAATGCTTCTACGTGGACAGCTCCTTCGAGGGAGACGCTGCCAGTGTATGTAAAACAGCGCCAGAGTCCCCGCTATTCTGAATTCATGAATTTGAAAGTGACACTCTGGGTCACGTCAATCGCGTTAATTATGAAAACACCCAGAGAGATGAGTGCCGCCGCAGTCTGCCGTCTGCTGTCGCCCACCAGATGTATAGGATGTTCAAAAGCATATGGTTAACCCATTCTGACCAGAGATCAGATTCATACGAGTTTTCCACTGGACACACACTGGTCTGATTAACCCATTCTGACCTGAGATCAGATTCTAAAAATGTCAGTCGTTCTTCGATTTTTCAAAAAATAGCAGACCTACAAGCTCGTATCGCGCCACTCGGTGGCGCGATATGAGCTTGTAGATCTGCTATTTTTCAATAGCTAAAGCATAACATGATGCTGACACCAAAATGGGTGCCCATTCAGAATGGGTTAACAACCCACAAGGTTTACAGGGAACTATGGTAATTGTTCCCTTTAATTAAAGGGATTAATTTAGCTTGAAAAATATGTATGATAGAGTATTATTTCATTCAAAATATAAATGTACTAATTTAAACAAAGTACACATAATATGGGGCACTACAGCAGTGTTTAAAATTTCAAATGGCTATAACTTGGTGACCAAATTGATCTGATCAATGCAATAGGAGTGGATTTGAAGGCCTGTATCTATACATTCACAAAACTCTGTGTATCTGTATGTCTGTGTTCCTTATCTGCCCATATGGATCAATATGTTATAGAACCAACGTCGGACTTCCCCCACATACTTTATATACTGCACAAAGGACTATGACAATAGATAGATAGATAGATACTTTATGGGTACAATGGATAACTGACCAACCGGTAGGCCTTATGGTCCAACGGGCAGTAGTTACATGAAGAATAAGCCAGAAGATACAGTTATATGTTCCCATGCCTTGATTTGCTGCAAGTGTGGAAGCAATGGCATGTTCCGGCTTAGACCGAAATTAACACCAAACCTGCAGGCCATAACTCAAAATCTTAACCCCAACTTCTCAACCTGGCCTAACCCTAGACTGAGGCAAGATAGGGCATATTGCCTAACATACATCCAGATTAAGTTGTTGTAATGATCTGGGCCATTTACCCATCATGGATTAATTAAACGTTCCAGCCCCTGGAACGTTTGCATCTGTAATTTGCATCTGTAATTTTCAGCTGTGCTACCAGACGGGTGTGGGTGATGGAACACCAGACATTGATTTAGTTCCTGCCTATTAATGAAACTCAATAGAGTTATTGACAATGTTCCCATACCTTAGCAAGATTGACTGAAAGAGACCCATATGCATTGAGCGCAACGCCATAGCAGGAAATCACCACAGTAACTACTGTACATCTTTAACTGCAGGGATTCATCAAGGTAGTTAATGGATGGACTGAAGGAAAACGCTGTATCTGCTGACCATAAACAGTCTATCACTAACACAAATGGCACTTTTAGAAATTACATTGTCATACCTAAGTGAGATTGATGCATCTCTATAGATATTCATGATAATTGTCTACATTTGGAGTTACTTGGTTCATAACAAATTGTCTGAGCAAACACTCAAACACGGTACTTCAACCAGTGGTGGAAAGTCACTAAGTACATGTACAAGTACTGTACTTAAAGGACCACTTCACCACTTTTCAACCTACAGTATCTTCATATAATAGGTCCTCACTAATAATCATGAAAAAATGGCGCAATTTATTTCTACTCGGTCTGTGTCTCATAGGAGGGCTGTGGGCAGTTCAGAAACCGTCTTCCAGTGACATCATCGATGGGGAATACAAGCTAATAAAAACTGCAGGCTTTCTAGTCCTGAAAAGTTGCAATGTGAAAATGGAAGCCATCGTTCTCACGATAATTAAATCTAAACATTTTTGTAAAAAATATCTCGTTTAAAAAATAATCTGCCTAATGATGATGTCACTGGAAGACGGTTTCTAAACTGCCCACAGCCCTCCTATAAGATACAGACTAGAGTAGAAAAGAATTGTGCCATGATTATTAGTGAGGACCTATTATATGAAGATAGATTGAAAAGTGGTGAAGTGGTCCTTTAAGTACACTTTTGGGGATTTTTTACTTTACTTGAGTATTTCCAATTTCCAATACTTTTAGTACGGACATTTTAAGCCTTAGCACCTATTTAGGTGCTAGTAGACAAACGACTAACGTTTCGACCTAAAAGGTCTTCATCAGATGATTATGATGAAGACCTTTTAGGCCACACACACACACACACACACACACACACACACACACACACACACACACACACACACACACACACACACACACACACACACACACACTTATATACTGTACCTCATATAGCTCCTCCCACCAATACAGAACCAAATAATTAGGGTGATTAATACATGTCACATTCTATTCATTAACCCATTCTGAACGGGCACCCATTTTGGTGTCAGCATCATGTTATGCTTTAGCTATTGAAAAATAGCAGATCTACAAGCTCATATCGCGCCACCGAGTGGCGCGATACGAGCTTGTAGGTCTGCTATTTTTGTAAAAAATCGAAGAGCGACTGACATTTTTAGAATCTGATCTCAGGTCAGAATGGGTTAATCAGACCAGTGTGTGTCCAGTGGAAAACCTTGTATGAATCTGATCTCAGGTCAGAATGGGTTAACAATAAACCGGCTCAAAATACATCATGTAGGCCTATACATTTCTTTCATTCAGGCTTGTATGTCTTTGCTTTTCAAAGTCCAGTGTCCCTTTCTGACACAAACACCTTGTTCACAGACAAGGAGTTGGTTTGGCCCAATTTGGCCCCAATCAGTGTTTGCAGGTGTGTTTCCTGACAACCTATTTAAGGTCCTGGACCCCATTTTGAATGTTTTAGATCAATTGAGTTGTGGTTAGAGAGCTGATTTGTTTTGAGTGTTCTTTGAATCATTCTAAATTAAACCTTAAAGTGTATAACCTCTCATCACCAGACTTTCCATCCTGGAGGAAAGCCTGGTCTGTGTTTCTAAATCCCCTGTGTGGCCGTCTAGGCGCGTTTCAGACCGGATCTATTCTGGTTTGTGGTTAATGTTTGAGTAGCCCCTTTCGGGACCCTACATAAAGCTTTTCTGAAATTTGGACGAGTTTTATGTTGGGTCCCTGTTCATGACTATATTTTCGTATGGGAATTCCGGAACGCGGAAGTAAACATGCTCTCTAAGATCCTATCTGCGGCGTGTGACGGCTTTTTTTTGCTTGAGTTATTCTGAATTCGGGAACTTTAAGTACCTATAGGCTACTTCCCGCTGCGAATATCTCCTGTGGCGCGGAAGCCGTTAAGTATTTTTAATCTTTGTTTGACCGATTTGGTCGCTTTATTTCTTCTTGTTTGTTTACCGTTTATTGTACCGCCTCCCGGTGTGCGGTTGGCTTGTGCCAGCTACGTCCCTGCCTCTGATCTGCTCTGTCATAGCTATAGCGCCACTAGCTAGCCAGATAGGCGGTACAATGAGGTGTCAATAAACAAGGAAGGAAGAGAAGAATCAAAGCGACCAAATCGGTCGATTTGGTCGATTTAGGGTTAGGGTTACAAGGGTTAGGGTTACAACTTCCGGCTCTGGGGCGTCTGTATCTCAAAGGAAGGCAACATGGAGTCAAGCTTTCCAGAGATTCCTTGCGAAGCAGCTGCTTCCGGTTACGTAACCGAAGGGGAACTTTGGTGGGCCAATCAGAGGCGCGACTCCCTCACACTGCGTCACTTGAGTGGCAGCGACGCAGCTTGCTTTCAGGATTCCGCTTCACTTCCCCCTCCATTTGGAGACGGGTCACTCCAACGAACGGCAGCGACCAATACATCTATATTTATTAATATCTATGCATCTACCCCCTACCCTGCCGTATAGTATTCCTGACTCCTCCCACTGCCGTCTGCAGTGCACGTACTGTACTGTACATACCCGTATAGTGAGATCGAGTCATAGATCACGGGAGACTTCACAATCATTTATATGCAAATCAGATGCCATCTATTACCCTTTTCACAGAATCAGTTTTTTGATGATTAGAGGTCGGGGGAATAGAAACAGGAGGATTTGGCAGTATATCTGCATGATCTTTAGCTCGGAGGCTTCCCCCCAAAAGAGGAAGTGTGCAGTCATTCAGACGCCCACCTGGAGATGTTTTAACCGATTCTGAACGGGCACCCATTTTGGTGTCAGCATCATGTTATGCTTTAGCTATTGAAAAATAGCAGATCTACAAGCTCATATCGCGCCACCGAGTGGCGCGATACGAGCTTGTAGGTCTGCTATTTTTGAAAAATCGAAGAGCGACTGACATTTCTAGAATCTGATCTCAGGTCAGAATGGGTTCATCAGACCAGTGTGTGTCCAGTGGAAACCTCGTATGAATCTGATCTCGGGTCAGAATGGGTTAAGAGATTTACCTGTGCTCATGATGCAACGTCAGATCAAAGGCCTCGTTCTCCCTGCATATAGCCTGTGATGGATGCAACCCTGGGGATGTTATTAATACGGGAAAAATTATGGAGGGAAAAAAAAAAAGACATAGCGGTTACCGTATAGCGATGTATCTCCTTGAGGCAATAGGATGTGCAATAGAGCACCGAAGTCTGACGTCACTTTCAGTAGAGGGCGTCAGTCCCCAGGTTCATGTATTTGTTTAGTTGCATTGAAATCCCCATTGAGGCGATTTGACATCGCCTCATATAACAACTGTGTTTGAAAAATAAACATGTCACCCCGGCCGCTTCACTCATATGGATATGAAGAATCAATTGACTGAGAGAAAACGCTAATGTTACTGCTGCTGAATTAGTTAGATTTTCGCTAGAAGCAGACTGTATCATACATGAGTGACTGACTGTTGCAAACGATACAGAGACACCTCCCTGACAATAACGCCGAGACAGCTTGTTTATGTTTGGACCACAACGCTTATAGTAGACGATATTAAGATCACCCCATGTTATTCTCCATAGAGAAATCACTTCCGCGAACCAGGGGAATCGAAGGGATGAGCGAGTTACGTCAGGACTTCGGTGCTCTATTGGGGCCATAGGGCCCCCAGGGCTGTTGATCGCTAAATGCTCCCCTAAGCCCTCATGTCCTCATGACACGGGGGGAACCTAAAGTAACTATACAAACAGTGTTTAAGGCAAACGTGTTTATTCCATTCTGACCTGAGATCAGATTCATACGAGGTTTCCGCCGGACACACACTGGTCTGATGAACCCATTCTGACCTGAGATCAGATTCTAAAAAATGTCAGTCGCTCTTCGATTTTTCAAAAATAGCAGACCTACAAGCTCGTATCGCGCCACTCGGTGGCGCGATATGAGCTTGTAGATCTGCTATTTTTCAATGGCTAAAGCATAACATGATGCTGACACCAAAATGGGTGCAGAATGGTCAGAATGGGTTATTCAAGAAGTATTTCCCCTATGTGCCAAAGATGTAAGATAACAGAAGGCTGCCTATTACATATGTTATGGAACTGCCCACTTTTAATTGATTATTGGAAGTTCATCTTGTCTACTGTCTCTGATATCATAGAGGTTGAAATACCACATGATCCAATAATTTGGTTACTGGGTGACGTTACATTGATCAACACAAATTTCAACAAAGCATACTTTGTGTTACTCAGCCAGTACAGCTGCGAAGAAAATCATCTTGGTTAATTGGAAATCTGAAAAATCACCTTCACGGAGACACTGGCTGAATGAGCTTTCATTATACTGTACCCCTGAAAAGATACTGTACAATGTAAGAAGAAGGCCTGCTACTTTTGAAAAAATATGGGGCAGGTTCTTTGAGGTTCTACCTTCAATATCTCCTCTGGGTTGATTTAGTTTGAGTTTTTATTTATATTGTTATTTTCATGTATTTATCCGAGTTGTTGCTGTCAAGAGGTGTTGTGTACAATACAGAGTAATGAGAGCTGTGTAGTTTTCCTTTCTGGGGTTGGGGTGGCGGGTGGGTGGGGGGGGGTTGTTTTTACTGTTTTTTGTCTTTTCTTTTTTGAGTTTGTCTTGTTTAAAAATAAAAATAAAATCATGATTCTGTAACTCATTGTGGTAAATATCTGCATTATCAATAAATAAATCTTAAAACGTTTTTATTCACAATCACTTTTATTTGTCACTCACGTACGTCACAGTTTTCTGTGTGCTATGTTTCTTGTGCTATGCTTTAATGCTTTCTAGTTTTGTTTGGTACACTATTCCGTGAGAAGAGAGAGGATAGAGATAATAATCAGAATCAGATTTATTGTCACATCACATATTTTCAACGTAAAGCGGTGGGTGAAATTTGTTTTTGTGCATAGTTCCCATCGTATCGAAGAAGAAAGTGTGTGTGTGGTGGGGGGCGGGGGGGGGGGGGGAGGAGATCAAGAAAGAGACGAGGTAAAAAGTCTACGTATTTCCACATAAACCTGAGATAAGGTATAATATATATATACAATAATTGATTTTCCTATTCAATGTCATTTTATTGTGGACAAGAAACGACCCGAGAGCTAGTAAGACACAGAGTACAATCCTGTTAAATTCAAGCCAATCAACTTAAGTCATCATAAGATTAAACTGCTGTTTATAGTCTGGATGATTTAGTGTTTGTTGCAACTCATGATCACGCCAGTTTGATCAGCATTTAGCTCAGGATTTCAGCGATTATCATTCTGGTCACGTTGCAATGATCCATCGCTGAGTTGATTTACTCTGGTGTCTAAAGGCAACGCTACTGCTGGTAAATTAGCTTTGCTTTCATCTCTTTAATTACATATATATGCATTCAACAAATGATATGGAGGACAGTGTGTTTGTTGAGAGCCTAAAATACAGTGTCATGCTCTGTAGGGCTATCCACATCTGATCCAACCAACAAGGATGCCTGAGCAGCAAAAAAACAACAAAAAACAGTCAGATAGGCTGAATAACACTGCTCCAACGTGGTACCAGTGTTAGGGAAGTTGTATTTATACAACGTAGTTTCGGGAGAAGAGGCCTCCTTCCGCTCGACCTTAACCACTCCCCCCTCCTTATCAATCACTCCCCTCCTTATCAAACTCACCTGCCTGTCATTATCGCCTGGCCAATCCTGCCCCAATCACCACAGTATAAATACACCTGTGCGCCAACATCTACCTGTTCTCACTACGTGATCCAGAACAAACCCTCCATCCACCCCTTCTACCTCCACCTCAATAATCACACTTGTTTCCTTCTCTTTCAGGAACCTGCGGGCAGTTCCGGAGCAGAGACGCCCGCTCTCCGAGCGCGCTTACACGGCGTCCTCTCCCGAGACCACACCCCCATCCTGAGTCTCACCCATCCCGGGTTCCCCCCCCTCCCCCCTTTCATCATTCAATGTACCAATAAATGGTTGAACTTGAGTGAAGGTGTTAATTGGACACTCAAGAGTTAAATTGTGGATTTTGTGTGTAGTAAGTCCCCGCATGACCAATAGCCAGTGGTGTAAAGTAACTAAGTACTTTTACTTAAGTACTGTACTTAAGTACAATTTTCAGGTATTTGTACTGTATTTCCAAATTTCTATATTTTTGCTTCTACTATACACTGTATACATGTCAGAGCCAAACATTTTTACTTTTAATCCACTGTTTCATTCTTGCCTCTCTTATTTCAAGAATGGACGATACAATTATTTGAAATTTTCAGTTACTAGTTACTTTGGAGATTTACATTTTGATTCGAAAAACATACATTAACCACTTCAACCATATTTCGACCAATTGAAAATAGCCGATCTACAAGCTCACAATCCGTTGCGATGCGACGCATTGTGAGCTTCTACACTTGTAACGGAGTATATTGACATACATTGATTGCAGTATTGATACTTTTACCTATAAGTGAAGCATTTGAGTACTTTTTCCCCACCACTACCGTTTTCCAAACATTCTGCCATGCAGGGCCGTTATACTGCAAGGTGCCATATATGAGTGAAGGGTAGATGGATCTTCATAGACTAATGAGGTGAGTTATTTTGGGAAGATAATTATTTTCAGCACAGCGATGATGTTTGACGGAGGGTCCCAGAATGGAAGTGGCTTACACTTCACCCAGAAAAATCAATGTCGGTTGTATCAATATTGAGCTCGATCAGCATAGGAGCTCATTTTTTGCAGTGCCTTAGTTGCCACTGTGTGATTCCTTTCTGTTCTCAGTGATTTCTGTTGTTGACGTCGTCATGAATGCCATCATTGTTGGAGTAATTGGCTGCGAGTGGTGCTGCATCTCATCATAATGCAAATGACAGGGAGCATTGTTAATTTTTTTCAAAGGATGGCACACACACACACACACACACACACACACACACACACACACACACACACACACACACACACACACACACACACACACACACACACACACACACACACACACACACACACTCTGTGTGCCAGCGCTCAGCCCAGGTAACCCAGTACAGAGGCTCCTCGGTTTGCTGACAGGTTCCATAATGAAGAGCCAGTGTGCTGGGAGTGTTAACGCCTGTTGTCAGCTCATCTGTTCCAAATGTGTCGGAGTATTCCGCATGTCGCTGTTGACTTTCACCTGCTGATTCCCCTCTTCATCAGCAGGTCGGTCAGCACACTGTGACCCGCGTGCCCTTCACATATAAGTATCAGCTTAACCCATTAAAACAGGGAAAGCATCTGTCAAAAAAAAAAGAAAACAGATAAAGAATCTGCTTGTAGATCTACGTATTTATTTATTTTGTATCTATTCTTACAAGTGAGAAGTTGTACCCAACACATGGCAAGAAACCCCAAAGCCACAACAGCTACGTCACTATTGCAACACCCACAACACCATCTTACACACTACACCCACACACACTCACACGGCAGTGACGTCACACACTTGCCTTCGCAGTGTTCGGGACCTATCTCCTCCTATCGCGCCCAACGCCAACACTCAACACCACCCGCCAAACACTGGTCATTGCACTGCCACCAAAAATGCCTCCCTTCCACACTCACGCCGCCAATGCATTTGTTTACTACAAACACTATCGCCCGAAGCACCCACACCCCTGGAACACTAACCACTGTTGCCCTTTCACCACGCTAAATTCGCCAGGTCTATGCAAGTGAGCACAAATTACATGTGAGAAAATTCATTCACAAGCCCACAAATGCCATTCAAATGCCATTCAACACACACTACGACTCGCTTACAATTCGCGAACCTGGCAACTACTACTCCATCTTTTAATTGGCTACTAGCTCTCAGCCTGTGCTGCTCTGATCTCCGAGTCTCCCTGACAGTCCACTGTCCGGACTCCGCAGGAGAAGAAAACAAGGAAGGAGAGGAATTTTCGCCTCACGATTTTGCTTATTCCTTCTAAATCTCTGTATATAAAATATCGCTCACTCAGCGAATCTCTTAGTTACATCAACATTGTTCTTCGACAGTAATTGGTTTGTGCCAAACTATTACAATTACACCGTTCAAATTCGCCATTTCGCCTGCCAGCCATACTGCCGAGTACTTTTGATTGCGCACACGCACGCCTGGAAGCCTCTCTCTCTCTCTCTCTCTCTCTCTCTCTCTCTCTCTCTCTCTCTCTCTCTCTCTCTCTCTCTCTCTCTCTCTCTCTCTCTCTCTCTCTCTCTCTCTCTCTCTCTCTCTCTCTCTCTCTCTCTACGCATGTAAAAGTTTCACTTTCAGTACTAATTTGAAGGTGAGGGTCTATAGAACCATTTTGGTTCGAGTGGCAATCACCAAAATAAAATAATTGGCTTATAGGGGGCGTAGTCAGGTGCCAACCCCCATCAGCCCTACCAAAATATGTAAACTGTTGTAACTTTTGATTAAATTATCCAATCTGAACATATGATATATGTATGGATTCACAATCAGGAGTAGCATTTGGTATTAGACATATATTTGTTTCCACCCAGTATTGGTGTATATCCACAAAAATAGCAGGAAAAACGAGCTAAAAACTAGTAGTGGGGTCCCTAGACAGACCGTCATTTACAACTCAACAAAAGTTGAAATAGGGCTGGCTTGATTGCAGATGATTGTGTCCAGGTGTGTCCAACCTGGCAGTGTGAGCAGATCAGCCCTGCATAATTAAACATCAGTTGTGTTTGGAGGAACATGAGATATGGAAATCACACCTGACCTGTGAATAGTGAATACACTATTTAAATTTATTCAGAAGGGCTTGCCAGTGTGTGTTTTTCCTTCCCTTCTAGAAAAGTGATCCCCAGATTGTGGCCACAGACCTGTAGCTGAAAATATGTACCAGGGACCCCCATGACAGAAGATTTGTGTTCATTTTTTTTTATCCAAGTGTCCAAGTAATGCGACACATTGTGAGCTTGCAGATCAGCCATTTTAGTAGCCAATACAAACGCCATCATAGCACGTCACATAACGCACTATGATCTTGTATATCTGCTAATAGCAGATCTACGCCATCATAGCACGTCACATAACGCACTATGATCTTGTATATCTACTAATAGCAGATCCACGCCATCATAGCACGTCACATAACGCACTATGATCTTGTATATCTACTAATAGCAGATCTACGCCATCATAGCACGTCACATAACGCACTATGATCTTGTATATCTACTAATAGCAGATCTACGCCATCATAGCACGTCACATAACGCACTATGATCTTGTATATCTACTAATAGCAGATCCACGCCATCATAGCACGTCACATAACGCACTATGATCTTGTATATCTACTAATAGCAGATCTACGCCATCATAGCACGTCACATAACGCACTATGATCTTGTATATCTACTAATAGCAGATCCACGCCATCATAGCACGTCACATAACGCACTATGATCTTGTATATCTACTAATAGCAGATCCACGCCATCATAGCACGTCACATAACGCACTATGATCTTGTATATCTACTAATAGCAGATCTACGCCATCATAGCACGTCACATAACGCACTATGATCTTGTATATCTGCTAATAGCAGATCTACGCCATCATAGCACGTCACATAACGCACTATGATCTTGTATATCTACTAATAGCAGATCCACGCCATCATAGCACGTCACATAACGCACTATGATCTTGTATATCTACTAATAGCAGATCTACGCCATCATAGCACGTCACATAACGCACTATGATCTTGTATATCTGCTATTCTTTGGAAGTCCAACAACCCCCCACTTTGAGCAGCACCGCTCTAGAAACTAATTACACCACTGGACCTGACAAAGAACCTGCCACATCAACTCAAGCTCAAGAAAGACAGAAAGGTGGTCACACACAGCCCAGAGTTTATATAGTGTCTGTAGCTCGTTAGCCAACCTAGTTCACCTGGTCGTCACAGGTGATGACACTGAGGGCAATTGATCTCATCAATGCTTCAGGAAGAGGAGAGAGAGAGGCAAAGATAGGCCAGTCGATCTAAGCTAATATACACTATTTAAATTTATTCAGAAGGGCTGGCCAGTGTGTGTTTTTCCTTCCCTTCTAGAAAAGTGATCCCCAGATTGTGGCCACAGACCTGTAGCTGAAAATATGTACCAGGGACCCCCATGACAGAAGATTTGTGTTCATTTTTTTTTATCCAAGTGTCCAAGTAATGCGACACATTGTGAGCTTGCAGATCAGCCATTTTAGTAGCCAATACAAACGCCATCATAGCACGTCACATAACGCACTATGATCTTGTATATCTACTAATAGCAGATCTACGCCATCATAGCACGTCACATAACGCACTATGATCTTGTATATCTGCTAATAGCAGATCTACGCCATCATAGCACGTCACATAACGCACTATGATCTTGTATATCTACTAATAGCAGATCTCGCCACGACACACACACACACACACACACACACACACACACACACACACACACACACACACACACACACACACACACACACACACACACACACACACACACAGGAATAGCCATGCAGGCTATATAGTGGGGTTCCGTCTCCATGTTAAAGTTAGTTGTCATTTACAACTCATGTAAAAGTTTCACTTTCAGTACTAATTTGAAGGTGAGGGTCTATAGAACCATTTTGGTTCGAGTGGCAATCACCAAAATAAAATAATTGGCTTATAGGGGGCGTAGTCAGGTGCCAACCCCCATCAGCCCTACCAAAATATGTAAACTGTTGTAACTTTTGATTAAATTATCCAATCTGAACATATGATATATGTATGGATTCACAATCAGGAGTAGCATTTGGTATTAGACATATATTTGTTTCCACCCAGTATTGGTGTATATCCACAAAAATAGCAGGAAAAACGAGCTAAAAACTAGTAGTGGGGTCCCTAGACAGACCGTCATTTACAACTCAACAAAAGTTGAAATAGGGCTGGCTTGATTGCAGATGATTGTGTCCAGGTGTGTCCAACCTGGCAGTGTGAGCAGATCAGCCCTGCATAATTAAACATCAGTTGTGTTTGGAGGAACATGAGATATGGAAATCACACCTGACCTGTGAATAGTGAATACACTATTTAAATTTATTCAGAAGGGCTTGCCAGTGTGTGTTTTTTCCTTCCCTTCTAGAAAAAGTGATCCCCAGATTGTGGCCACAGACCTGTAGCTGAAAATATGTACCAGGGACCCCCATGACAGAAGATTTGTGTTCATTTTTTTTTTTATCCAAGTGTCCAAGTAATGCGACACATTGTGAGCTTGCAGATCAGCCATTTTAGTAGCCAATACAAACGCCATCATAGCACGTCACATAACGCACTATGATCTTGTATATCTGCTAATAGCAGATCTACGCCATCATAGCACGTCACATAACGCACTATGATCTTGTATATCTACTAATAGCAGATCCACGCCATCATAGCACGTCACATAAACGCACTATGATCTTGTATATCTACTAATAGCAGATCTACGCCATCATAGCACGTCACATAACGCACTATGATCTTGTATATCTACTAATAGCAGATCTACGCCATCATAGCACGTCACATAACGCACTATGATCTTGTATATCTACTAATAGCAGATCCACGCCATCATAGCACGTCACATAACGCACTATGATCTTGTATATCTACTAATAGGCAGATCTACGCCATCATAGCACGTCACATAACGCACTATGATCTTGTATATCTACTAATAGCAGATCCACGCCATCATAGCACGTCACATAACGCACTATGATCTTGTATATCTACTAATAGCAGATCCACGCCATCATAGCACGTCACATAACGCACTATGATCTTGTATATCTACTAATAGCAGATCTACGCCATCATAGCACGTCACATAACGCACTATGATCTTGTATATCTGCTAATAGCAGATCTACGCCATCATAGCACGTCACATAACGCACTATGATCTTGTATATCTACTAATAGCAGATCCACGCCATCATAGCACGTCACATAACGCACTATGATCTTGTATATCTACTAATAGCAGATCTACGCCATCATAGCACGTCACATAACGCACTATGATCTTGTATATCTGCTATTCTTTGGAAGTCCAACAACCCCCCACTTTGAGCAGCACCGCTCTAGAAACTAATTACACCACTGGACCTGACAAAGAACCTGCCACATCAACTCAAGCTCAAGAAAGACAGAAAGGTGGTCACACACAGCCCAGAGTTTATATAGTGTCTGTAGCTCGTTAGCCAACCTAGTTCACCTGGTCGTCACAGGTGATGACACTGAGGGCAATTGATCTCATCAATGCTTCAGGAAGAGGAGAGAGAGAGGCAAAGATAGGCCAGTCGATCTAAGCTAATATACACTATTTAAATTTATTCAGAAGGGCTGGCCAGTGTGTGTTTTTCCTTCCCTTCTAGAAAAGTGATCCCCAGATTGTGGCCACAGACCTGTAGCTGAAAATATGTACCAGGGACCCCCATGACAGAAGATTTGTGTTCATTTTTTTTTATCCAAGTGTCCAAGTAATGCGACACATTGTGAGCTTGCAGATCAGCCATTTTAGTAGCCAATACAAACGCCATCATAGCACGTCACATAACGCACTATGATCTTGTATATCTACTAATAGCAGATCTACGCCATCATAGCACGTCACATAACGCACTATGATCTTGTATATCTGCTAATAGCAGATCTACGCCATCATAGCACGTCACATAACGCACTATGATCTTGTATATCTACTAATAGCAGATCTCGCCACGACACACACACACACACACACACACACACACACACACACACACACACACACACACACACACACACACACACACACACACACACACACACACACACACACACACACACACACACACACACACACACACACACACACACACACAGGAATAGCCATGCAGGCTATATAGTGGGGTTCCGTCTCCATGTTAAAGTTAGTTGTCATTTACAACTCATGTAAAAGTTTCACTTTCAGTACTAATTTGAAGGTGAGGGTCTATAGAACCATTTTGGTTCGAGTGGCAATCACCAAAATAAAATAATTGGCTTATAGGGGGCGTAGTCAGGTGCCAACCCCCATCAGCCCTACCAAAATATGTAAACTGTTGTAACTTTTGATTCAATTGTCCAATCTGAACATATGATATATGTATGGATTCACAATCAGGAGTAGCATTTGGTATTAGACATATATTTGTTTCCACCCAGTATTGGTGTATATCCACAAAAATAGCAGGAAAAACAAGCTAAAAACTAGTAGTGGGGTCCCTAGACAGACCGTCATTTACAACTCAACAAAAGTTTAAATAGGGCTGGCTTGATTGCAGATGATTGTGTCCAGGTGTGTCCAACCTGGCAGTGTGAGCAGATCAGCCCTGCATAATTAAACATCAGTTGTGTTTGGAGGAACATGAGATATGGAAATCACACCTGACCTGTGAATAGTGAATACACTATTTAAATTTATTCAGAAGGGCTTGCCAGTGGCCCAGGCCGTAGCGTAACGGTCTGGGCACCGGAGTGGTGATCCAGTCGCGGTGTGCCGCGGGTTCGACTCCCGAACCCGACACGGCCTTTACCGCATGTCATCCCCCCATCTCTCTCCCGTTTCCTGTCAGCCTACTATCTGTCCCTTAAAAAAATCAATAAAAGGCGTAAGCCGCAAAAAAATATCTTAAAAAAAAAAAAAGAAGGGCTTGCCAGTGTGTGTTTTTCCTTCCCTTCTAGAAAAGTGATCCCCAGATTGTGGCCACAGACCTGTAGCTGAAAATATGTACCAGGGACCCCCATGACAGAAGATTTGTGTTCATTTTTTTTATCCAAGTGTCCAAGTAATGCGACACATTGTGAGCTTGCAGATCAGCCATTTTAGTAGCCAATACAAACGCCATCATAGCACGTCACATAACGCACTATGATCTTGTATATCTACTAATAGCAGATCTACGCCATCATAGCACGTCACATAACGCACTATGATCTTGTATATCTGCTAATAGCAGATCTACGCCATCATAGCACGTCACATAACGCACTATGATCTTGTATATCTACTAATAGCAGATCTTGCCACGCCACGCACACACACACACACACACACACACACACACACACACACACACACACACACACACACACACACACACACACACACACACACACACACACACACACACACACACACACACACACACACAGGAATAGCCATGCAGGCTATATAGTGGGGTTCCGTCTCCATGTTAAAGTTAGTTGTCATTTACAACTCATGTAAAAGTTTCCTTTCAGTACTAATTTGAAGGTGAGGGTCTATAGAACCATTTTGGTTCGAGTGGCAATCACCAAAATAAAATAATTGGCTTATAGGGGGCGTAGTCAGGTGCCAACCCCCATCAGCCCTACCAAAATATGTAAACTGTTGTAACTTTTGATTCAATTGTCCAATCTGAACATATGATATATGTATGGATTCACAATCAGGAGTAGCATTTGGTATTAGACATATATTTGTTTCCACCCAGTATTGGTGTATATCCACAAAAATAGCAGGAAAAACGAGCTAAAAACTAGTAGTGGGGTCCCTAGACAGACCGTCATTTACAACTCAACAAAAGTTTAAATAGGGCTGGCTTGATTGCAGATGATTGTGTCCAGGTGTGTCCAACCTGGCAGTGTGAGCAGATCAGCCCTGCATAATTAAACATCAGTTGTGTTTGGAGGAACATGAGATATGGAAATCACACCTGACCTGTGAATAGTGAATACACTATTTAAATTTATTCAGAAGGGCTTGCCAGTGTGTGTTTTTCCTTCCCTTCTAGAAAAGTGATCCCCAGATTGTGGCCACAGACCTGTAGCTGAAAATATGTACCAGGGACCCCCATGACAGAAGATTTGTGTTCATTTTTTTTTTATCCAAGTGTCCAAGTAATGCGACACATTGTGAGCTTGCAGATCAGCCATTTTAGTAGCCAATACAAACGCCATCATAGCACGTCACATAACGCACTATGATCTTGTATATCTACTAATAGCAGATCTACGCCATCATAGCACGTCACATAACGCACTATGATCTTGTATATCTACCAATAGCAGATCTACGCCATCATAGCACGTCACATAACGCACTATGATCTTGTATATCTACCAATAGCAGATCTACGCCATCATAGCACGTCACATAACGCACTATGATCTTGTATATCTGCTAATAGCAGATCTACGCCATCATAGCACGTCACATAACGCACTATGATCTTGTATATCTGCTATTCTTTGGAAGTCCAACAACCCCCCACTTTGAGCAGCACCGCTCTAGAAACTAATTACACCACTGGACCTGACAGAGAACCTGCCACATCAACTCAAGCTCAAGAAAGACAGAAAGGTGGTCACACACAGCCCAGAGTTTATATAGTGTCTGTAGCTCGTTAGCCAACCTAGTTCACCTGGTCGTCACAGGTGATGACACTGAGGGCAATTGATCTCATCAATGCTTCAGGAAGAGGAGAGAGAGAGGCAAAGATAGGCCAGTTGATCTAAGCTAATATACACTATTTAAATTTATTCAGAAGGGCTTGCCAGTGTGTGTTTTTCCTTCCCTTCTAGAAAAGTGATCCCCAGATTGTGGCCACAGACCTGTAGCTGAAAATATGTACCAGGGACCCCCATGACAGAAGATTTGTGTTCATTTTTTTTTATCCAAGTGTCCAAGTAATGCGACACATTGTGAGCTTGCAGATCAGCCATTTTAGTAGCCAATACAAACGCCATCATAGCACGTCACATAACGCACTATGATCTTGTATATCTACTAATTGCAGATCTACGCCATCATAGCACGTCACATAACGCACTATGATCTTGTATATCTGCTAATAGCAGATCTACGCCATCATAGCACGTCACATAACGCACTATGATCTTGTATATCGACTAATAGCAGATCTACGCCATCATAGCACGTCACATAACGCACTATGATCTTGTATATCTACTAATAGCAGATCTCGCCACGCCACACACACACACACACACACACACACACACACACACACACACACACACACACACACACACACACACACACACACACACACACGAATAGCCATGCAGGCTATATAGTGGGGTTCCGTCTCCATGTTAAAGTTAGTTGTCATTTACAACTCATGTAAAAGTTTCCTTTCAGTACTAATTTGAAGGTGAGGGTCTATAGAACCATTTTGGTTCGAGTGGCAATCACCAAAATAAAATAATTGGCTTATAGGGGGCGTAGTCAGGTGCCAACCCCCATCAGCCCTACCAAAATATGTAAACTGTTGTAACTTTTGATTCAATTGTCCAATCTGAACATATGATATATGTATGGATTCACAATCAGGAGTAGCATTTGGTATTAGACATATATTTGTTTCCACCCAGTATTGGTGTATATCCACAAAAATAGCAGGAAAAACGAGCTAAAAACTAGTAGTGGGGTCCCTAGACAGACCGTCATTTACAACTCAACAAAAGTTTAAATAGGGCTGGCTTGATTGCAGATGATTGTGTCCAGGTGTGTCCAACCTGGCAGTGTGAGCAGATCAGCCCTGCATAATTAAACATCAGTTGTGTTTGGAGGAACATGAGATATGGAAATCACACCTGACCTGTGAATAGTGAATACACTATTTAAATTTATTCAGAAGGGCTTGCCAGTGTGTGTTTTTCCTTCCCTTCTAGAAAAGTGATCCCCAGATTGTGGCCACAGACCTGTAGCTGAAAATATGTACCAGGGACCCCCATGACAGAAGATTTGTGTTCATTTTTTTTTATCCAAGTGTCCAAGTAATGCGACACATTGTGAGCTTGCAGATCAGCCATTTTAGTAGCCAATACAAACGCCATCATAGCACGTCACATAACGCACTATGATCTTGTATATCTTCTAATAGCAGATCTACGCCATCATAGCACGTCACATAACGCACTATGATCTTGTATATCGACTAATAGCAGATCTCGCCACGCCACACACACACACACACACACACACACACACACACACACACACACACACACACACACACACACACACACACACACACACACACACACACACACAGGAATAGCCATGCAGGCTATATAGTGGGGTTCCGTCTCCATGTTAAAGTTAGTTGTCATTTACAACTCATGTAAAAGTTTCACTTTCAGTACTAATTTGAAGGTGAGGGTCTATAGAACCATTTTGGTTCGAGTGGCAATCACCAAAATAAAATAATTGGCTTATAGGGGGCGTAGTCAGGTGCCAACCCCCATCAGCCCTACCAAAATATGTAAACTGTTGTAACTTTTGATTCAATTGTCCAATCTGAACATATGATATATGTATGGATTCACAATCAGGAGTAGCATTTGGTATTAGACATATATTTGTTTCCACCCAGTATTGGTGTATATCCACAAAAATAGCAGGAAAAACGAGCTAAAAACTAGTAGTGGGGTCCCTAGACAGACCGTCATTTACAACTCAACAAAAGTTTAAATAGGGCTGGCTTGATTGCAGATGATTGTGTCCAGGTGTGTCCAACCTGGCAGTGTGAGCAGATCAGCCCTGCATAATTAAACATCAGTTGTGTTTGGAGGAACATGAGATATGGAAATCACACCTGACCTGTGAATAGTGAATACACTATTTAAATGTATTCAGAAGGGCTTGCCAGTGGCCCAGGCCGTAGCGTAACGGTCTGGGCACCGGACTGGTGATCCAGTCGCGGTGTGCCGCGGGTTCGACTCCCGAACCCGACACGGCCTTTACCGCATGTCATCCCCCCATCTCTCTCCCGTTTCCTGTCAGCCTACTATCTGTCCCTTAAAAAAACCAATAAAAGGCGTAAGCCGCAAAAAAATATCTTAAAAAAAAAAAAAGAAGGGCTTGCCAGTGTGTGTTTTTCCTTCCCTTCTAGAAAAGTGATCCCCAGATTGTGGCCACAGACCTGTAGCTGAAAATATGTACCAGGGACCCCCATGACAGAAGATTTGTGTTCATTTTTTTTTATCCAAGTGTCCAAGTAATGCGACACATTGTGAGCTTGCAGATCAGCCATTTTAGTAGCCAATACAAACGCCATCATAGCACGTCACATAACGCACTATGATCTTGTATATCTACTAATAGCAGATCCACGCCATCATAGCACGTCACATAACGCACTATGATCTTGTATATCTACTAATAGCAGATCCACGCCATCATAGCACGTCACATAACGCACTATGATCTTGTATATCTACTAATAGCAGATCTACGCCATCATAGCACGTCACATAACGCACTATGATCTTGTATATCTACTAATAGCAGATCCACGCCATCATAGCACGTCACATAACGCACTATGATCTTGTATATCTGCTAATAGCAGATCTACGCCATCATAGCACGTCACATAACGCACTATGATCTTGTATATCTACTAATAGCAGATCACGCCACACACACACACACACACACACACACACACACACACACACACACACACACACACACACACACACACACACACACACACACACACACAGGAATAGCCATGCAGGCTATATAGTGGGGTTCCGTCTCCATGTTAAAGTTAGTTGTCATTTACAACTCATGTAAAAGTTTCCTTTCAGTACTAATTTGAAGGTGAGGGTCTATAGAACCATTTTGGTTCGAGTGGCAATCACCAAAATAAAATAATTGGCTTATAGGGGGCGTAGTCAGGTGCCAACCCCCATCAGCCCTACCAAAATATGTAAACTGTTGTAACTTTTGATTCAATTGTCCAATCTGAACATATGATATATGTATGGATTCACAATCAGGAGTAGCATTTGGTATTAGACATATATTTGTTTCCACCCAGTATTGGTGTATATCCACAAAAATAGCAGGAAAAACGAGCTAAAAACTAGTAGTGGGGTCCCTAGACAGACCGTCATTTACAACTCAACAAAAGTTTAAATAGGGCTGGCTTGATTGCAGATGATTGTGTCCAGGTGTGTCCAACCTGGCAGTGTGAGCAGATCAGCCCTGCATAATTAAACATCAGTTGTGTTTGGAGGAACATGAGATATGGAAATCACACCTGACCTGTGAATAGTGAATACACTATTTAAATGTATTCAGAAGGGCTTGCCAGTGTGTGTTTTTCCTTCCCTTCTAGAAAAGTGATCCCCAGATTGTGGCCACAGACCTGTAGCTGAAAATATGTACCAGGGACCCCCATGACAGAAGATTTGTGTTCATTTTTTTTTATCCAAGTGTCCAAGTAATGCGACACATTGTGAGCTTGCAGATCAGCCATTTTAGTAGCCAATACAAACGCCATCATAGCACGTCACATAACGCACTATGATCTTGTATATCTACTAATAGCAGATCTACGCCATCATAGCACGTCACATAACGCACTATGATCTTGTATATCTTCTAATAGCAGATCTACGCCATCATAGCACGTCACATAACGCACTATGATCTTGTATATCTACTAATAGCAGATCTACGCCATCATAGCACGTCACATAACGCACTATGATCTTGTATATCTACTAATAGCAGATCCACGCCATCATAGCACGTCACATAACGCACTATGATCTTGTATATCTACTAATAGCAGATCCACGCCATCATAGCACGTCACATAACGCACTATGATCTTGTATATCTACTAATAGCAGATCCACGCCATCATAGCACGTCACATAACGCACTATGATCTTGTATATCTACTAATAGCAGATCCACACCATCATAGCACGTCACATATCCCCAGTGAGCTGTGGCGTCCCACAAGGAAGCATACTAGGGCCTTTACTGTTCCTAATTTATGTTAACGACATGACTTCAGCTTGTGACTGCAACTTGTTCCTGTTCGCAGATGACTCAGCACTGCTAGTCTCGGACAGGAACAAACTGCAGGTTGAAAAGACCCTCAGCTCTGAACTCGGTAGAATCTGCACCTGGCTCGCTGATAACTAACTATCCTTACACCTGGGAAAAACTGAATCCATCCTCTTCGGATCAAATAGTAAACTCAGCAAGGCAGATGGCTTCTTGGTTAGAGTGGGTGCCAATATTATCACACGAAAAGATCAAATTACCTACCTAGGTTCCATCCTGGAGGCCAATCTTTCCGGTGATAAAATGGCCACCAACGTAATCAAAAAAGTCAATCAAAGAACAAGATTCCTTTACAGGATCTCCTCAATGGTCAGCAAAAACACCTTGAAGACCTTAACAGGAGCCCTCGTACAAGGTTTCTTTGACTATGCATCCACCTCTTGGTACCACAGCACCTCAAAGGCCCTTAAAACAAGGCTCCAGACCTCCCAAAACAAACTGGTCAGGCTCCTACTTGGCCTCACCCCCCGAACCCACCTCACCCCTGCCCACTTTGACAGGCTGGGATGGCTTAGGGTCGACGACAGAGTACAGCATCTTGCAATGGGTCTGGTCCACAAGATTCGATACACCACCAAGATACCCATGTACCTGTCTAAATACTTCCTTAATGTAAACGAAGTCCACACCCACAACACCAGAGGGAGTGCAACAAACCATGTACAACCCAGATTCGGCAAAAACAAGGGACTAAATTATTTTCGCTTCTATGCCACCAAAATGTGGAACGCCCTACCAACAGTCATTAAGACATGTGAATCCCTTGACTCCTTCAAAACCGCTCTCAAAGGGCACCTACGGATGGCTGCAATTCGAAACTGGCCTCTGTAAAATCTGAATCCCCCCACCCCCCCCCCCCCCCCCATTTTCCCTCACTGTATATTGTATCTTTTCCCTTTTTTGCTTCCCATATGATGAATTCCTGTTCTGTACTTTAGCTACATAGAAATGTCTATTTGTATGTCTCTAAATGTTTGTATGTCTTTAAATGTTTTGATGAATTGAACAATGTGGACCCTGTTGTAAACAAGTGTAATGCTTAATTGGGTCGTCCACTCACAGTTGACAGTCTTTGTATTGAGTTTGTGCTTAAAATGTACTGTAAATTCTACAAACTGTTAATAAATATTTCAATCAATCAATCAAACATAACGCACTATGATCTTGTATATCTACTAATAGCAGATCCACGCCATCATAGCACGTCACATAACGCACGATGATCTTGTATATCTACTAATAGCAGATCCATGCCATCATAGCACGTCACATAACGCACGATGATCTTGTATATCTACTAATAGCAGATCCACGCCATCATAGCACGTCACATAACGCACTATGATCTTGTATATCTACTAATAGCAGATCTACGCCATCATAGCACGTCACATAACGCACTATGATCTTGTATATCTGCTAATAGCAGATCTACGCCATCATAGCACGTCAGTGACGTCACATAACACACTATGATCTTGTATATCTACTAATAGCAGATCTACGCCATCATAGCACGTCACATAACGCACTATGATCTTGTATATCTGCTAATAGCAGATCTACGCCATCATAGCACGTCACATAACGCACTATGATCTTGTATATCTACTAATAGCAGATCCACGCCATCATAGCACGTCACATAACGCACTATGATCTTGTATATCTACTAATAGCAGATCTACGCCATCATAGCACGTCACATAACGCACTATGATCTTGTATATCTACTAATAGCAGATCTACGCCATCATAGCACGTCACATAACGCACTATGATCTTGTATATCTACTAATAGCAGATCTACGCCATCATAGCACGTCACATAACGCACTATGATCTTGTATATCTACTAATAGCAGATCTACGCCATCATAGCACGTCACATAACGCACTATGATCTTGTATATCTGCTATTCTTTGGAAGTCCAACAACCCCCCACTTTGAGCAGCACCGCTCTAGAAACTAATTACACCACTGGACCTGACAGAGAACCTGCCACATCAACTCAAGCTCAAGAAAGACAGAAAGGTGGTCACACACAGCCCAGAGTTTATATAGTGTCTGTAGCTCGTTAGCCAACCTAGTTCACCTGGTCGTCACAGGTGATGACACTGAGGGCAATTGATCTCATCAATGCTTCAGGAAGAGGAGAGAGAGAGGCAAAGATAGGCCAGTCGATCTAAGCTAATATACACTATTTAAATGTATTCAGAAGGGCTTGCCAGTGTGTGTTTTTCCTTCCCTTCTAGAAAAGTGATCCCCAGATTGTGGCCACAGACCTGTAGCTGAAAATATGTACCAGGGACCCCCATGACAGAAGATTTGTGTTCATTTTTTTTTATCCAAGTGTCCAAGTAATGCGACACATTGTGAGCTTGCAGATCAGCCATTTTAGTAGCCAATACAAACGCCATCATAGCACGTCACATAACGCACTATGATCTTGTATATCTACTAATAGCAGATCTACGCCATCATAGCACGTCACATAACGCACTATGATCTTGTATATCTTCTAATAGCAGATCTACGCCATCATAGCACGTCACATAACGCACTATGATCTTGTATATCTACTAATAGCAGATCCACGCCATCATAGCACGTCACATAACGCACTATGATCTTGTATATCTACTAATAGCAGATCCACGCCATCATAGCACGTCACATAACGCACTATGATCTTGTATATCTACTAATAGCAGATCCACGCCATCATAGCACGTCACATAACGCACTATGATCTTGTATATCTACTAATAGCAGATCCACACCATCATAGCACGTCACATATCCCCAGTGAGCTGTGGCGTCCCACAAGGAAGCATACTAGGGCCTTTACTGTTCCTAATTTATGTTAACGACATGACTTCAGCTTGTGACTGCAACTTGTTCCTGTTCGCAGATGACTCAGCACTGCTAGTCTCGGACAGGAACAAACTGCAGGTTGAAAAGACCCTCAGCTCTGAACTCGGTAGAATCTGCACCTGGCTCGCTGATAACAAACTATCCTTACACCTGGGAAAAACTGAATCCATCCTCTTCGGATCAAATAGTAAACTCAGCAAGGCAGATGGCTTCTTGGTTAGAGTGGGTGCCAATATTATCACACGAAAAGATCAAATTACCTACCTAGGTTCCATCCTGGAGGCCAATCTTTCCGGTGATAAAATGGCCACCAACGTAATCAAAAAAGTCAATCAAAGAACAAGATTCCTTTACAGGATCTCCTCAATGGTCAGCAAAAACACCTTGAAGACCTTAACAGGAGCCCTCGTACAAGGTTTCTTTGACTATGCATCCACCTCTTGGTACCACAGCACCTCAAAGGCCCTTAAAACAAGGCTCCAGACCTCCCAAAACAAACTGGTCAGGCTCCTACTTGGCCTCACCCCCCGAACCCACCTCACCCCTGCCCACTTTGACAGGCTGGGATGGCTTAGGGTCGACGACAGAGTACAGCATCTTGCAATGGGTCTGGTCCACAAGATTCGATACACCACCAAGATACCCATGTACCTGTCTAAATACTTCCTTAATGTAAACGAAGTCCACACCCACAACACCAGAGGGAGTGCAACAAACCATGTACAACCCAGATTCGGCAAAAACAAGGGACTAAATTATTTTCGCTTCTATGCCACCAAAATGTGGAACGCCCTACCAACAGTCATTAAGACATGTGAATCCCTTGACTCCTTCAAAACCGCTCTCAAAGGGCACCTACGGATGGCTGCAATTCGAAACTGGCCTCTGTAAAATCTGAATCCCCCCACCCCCCCCCCCCCCCCCATTTTCCCTCACTGTATATTGTATCTTTTCCCTTTTTTGCTTCCCATATGATGAATTCCTGTTCTGTACTTTAGCTACATAGAAATGTCTATTTGTATGTCTCTAAATGTTTGTATGTCTTTAAATGTTTTGATGAATTGAACAATGTGGACCCTGTTGTAAACAAGTGTAATGCTTAATTGGGTCGTCCACTCACAGTTGACAGTCTTTGTATTGAGTTTGTGCTTAAAATGTACTGTAAATTCTACAAACTGTTAATAAATATTTCAATCAATCAATCAAACATAACGCACTATGATCTTGTATATCTACTAATAGCAGATCCATGCCATCATAGCACGTCACATAACGCACGATGATCTTGTATATCTACTAATAGCAGATCCACGCCATCATAGCACGTCACATAACGCACTATGATCTTGTATATCTACTAATAGCAGATCTACGCCATCATAGCACGTCACATAACGCACTATGATCTTGTATATCTACTAATAGCAGATCCACGCCATCATAGCACGTCACATAACGCACTATGATCTTGTATATCTGCTAATAGCAGATCTACGCCATCATAGCACGTCACATAACGCACTATGATCTTGTATATCTGCTATTCTTTGGAAGTCCAACTACCCCCCACTTTGAGCAGCACCGCTCTAGATACTAATTACACCACTGGACCTGACAGAGAACCTGCCACATCAACTCAAGCTCAAGAAAGACAGAAAGGTGGTCACACACAGCCCAGAGTTTATATAGTGTCTGTAGCTCGTTAGCCAACCTAGTTCACCTGGTCGTCACAGGTGATGACACTGAGGGCAATTGATCTCATCAATGCTTCAGGAAGAGGAGAGAGAGAGGCAAAGATAGGCCAGTCGATCTAAGCTAATATACACTATTTAAATGTATTCAGAAGGGCTTGCCAGTGTGTGTTTTTCCTTCCCTTCTAGAAAAGTGATCCCCAGATTGTGGCCACAGACCTGTAGCTGAAAATATGTACCAGGGACCCCCATGACAGAAGATTTGTGTTCATTTTTTTTTATCCAAGTGTCCAAGTAATGCGACACATTGTGAGCTTGCAGATCAGCCATTTTAGTAGCCAATACAAACGCCATCATAGCACGTCACATAACGCACTATGATCTTGTATATCTTCTAATAGCAGAACCATGCCATCATAGCACGTCACATAACGCACTATGATCTTGTATATCTACTAATAGCAGATCTACGCCATCATAGCACGTCAAATAAAGCAACTATGATCTTGTATATCTTCTAATAGCAGATCTACGCCATCATAGCACGTCACATAACGCACTATGATCTTGTATATCTACTAATAGCAGATCCACACCATCATAGCACGTCACATAACGCACTATGATCTTGTATATCTACTAATAGCAGATCCACGCCATCATAGCACGTCACATAACGCACTATGATCTTGTATATCTACTAATAGCAGATGTATGTCTCTAAATGTTTGTATGTCTTTAAATGTTTTGATGAATTGAACAATGTGGACCCTGTTGTAAACAAGTGTAATGCTTAATTGGGTCGTCCACTCACAGTTGACAGTCTTTGTATTGAGTTTGTGCTTAAAATGTACTGTAAATTCTACCAACTGTTAATAAATATTTCAATCAATCAATCAAACATAACGCACTATGATCTTGTATATCTACTAATAGCAGATCCACGCCATCATAGCACGTCACATAACGCACTATGATCTTGTATATCTGCTATTCTTTGGAAGTCCAACAACCCCCCACTTTGAGCAGCACCGCTCTAGAAACTAATTACACCACTGGACCTGACAGAGAACCTGCCACATCAACTCAAGCTCAAGAAAGACAGAAAGGTGGTCACACACAGCCCAGAGTTTATATAGTGTCTGTAGCTCGTTAGCCAACCTAGTTCACCTGGTCGTCACAGGTGATGACACTGAGGGCAATTGATCTCATCAATGCTTCAGGAAGAGGAGAGAGAGAGGCAAAGATAGGCCAGTCGATCTAAGCTAATATACACTATTTAAATGTATTCAGAAGGGCTTGCCAGTGTGTGTTTTTCCTTCCCTTCTAGAAAAGTGATCCCCAGATTGTGGCCACAGACCTGTAGCTGAAAATATGTACCAGGGACCCCCATGACAGAAGATTTGTGTTCATTTTTTTTTATCCAAGTGTCCAAGTAATGCGACACATTGTGAGCTTGCAGATCAGCCATTTTAGTAGCCAATACAAACGCCATCATAGCACGTCACATAACGCACTATGATCTTGTATATCTTCTAATAGCAGATCTACGCCATCATAGCACGTCACATAACGCACTATGATCTTGTATATCTACTAATAGCAGATCCACGCCATCATAGCACGTCACATAACGCACTATGATCTTGTATATCTACTAATAGCAGATCCACGCCATCATAGCACGTCACATAACGCACTATGATCTTGTATATCTACTAATAGCAGATCCACGCCATCATAGCACGTCACATAACGCACTATGATCTTGTATATCTACTAATAGCAGATCTACGCCATCATAGCACGTCACATAACGCACTATGATCTTGTATATCTACTAATAGCAGATCCACGCCATCATAGCACGTCACATAACGCACTATGATCTTGTATATCTACTAATAGCAGATCCACGCCATCATAGCACGTCACATAACGCACTATGATCTTGTATATCTACTAATAGCAGATCTACGCCATCATAGCACGTCACATAACGCACTATGATCTTGTATATCTTCTAATAGCAGATCCACGCCATCATAGCACGTCACATAACGCACTATGATCTTGTATATCTACTAATAGCAGATCCACGCCATCATAGCACGTCACATAACGCACTATGATCTTGTATATCTACTAATAGCAGATCCACGCCATCATAGCACGTCACATCTCCCCAGTGAGCTGTGGCGTCCCACAAGGAAGCATACTAGGGCCTTTACTGTTCCTAATTTATGTTAACGACATGACTTCAGCTTGTGACTGCAACTTGTTCCTGTTCGCAGATGACTCAGCACTGCTAGTCTCGGACAGGAACAAACTGCAGGTTGAAAAGACCCTCAGCTCTGAACTCGGTAGAATCTGCACCTGGCTCGCTGATAACAAACTATCCTTACACCTGGGAAAAACTGAATCCATCCTCTTCGGATCAAATAGTAAACTCAGCAAGGCAGATGGCTTCTTGGTTAGAGTGGGTGACAATATTATCACACGAAAAGATCAAATTACCTACCTAGGTTCCATCCTGGAGGCCAATCTTTCCGGTGATAAAATGGCCACCAACGTAATCAAAAAAGTCAATCAAAGAACAAGATTCCTTTACAGGATCTCCTCACTGGTCAGCAAAAACACCTTGAAGACCTTAACAGGAGCCCTCGTACAAGGTTTCTTTGACTATGCATCCACCTCTTGGTACCACAGCACCTCAAAGGCCCTTAAAACAAGGCTCCAGACCTCCCAAAACAAACTGGTCAGGCTCCTACTTGGCCTCACCCCCCGAACCCACCTCACCCCTGCCCACTTTGACAGGCTGGGATGGCTTAGGGTCGACGACAGAGTACAGCATCTTGCAATGGGTCTGGTCCACAAGATTCGATACACCACCAAGATACCCATGTACCTGTCTAAATACTTCCTTAATGTAAACGAAGTCCACACCCACAACACCAGAGGGAGTGCAACAAACCATGTACAACCCAGATTCGGCACAAACAAGGGACTACATTCTTTTCGCTCCTATGCCACCAAAATGTGGAACGCCCTACCAACAGTCATTAAGACATGTGAATCCCTTGACTCCTTCAAAACCGCTCTCAAAGGGCACCTACGGATGGCTGCAATTCGAAACTGGCCTCTGTAAAATCTGAATCCCCCCACCCCCCCATTTTCCCTCACTGTATATTGTATCTTTTCCCTTTTTTGCTTCCCATATGATGAATTCCTGTTCTGTACTTTAGCTACATAGAAATGTCTATTTGTATGTCTCTAAATGTTTGTATGTCTTTAAATGTTTTGATGAATTGAACAATGTGGACCCTGTTGTAAACAAGTGTAATGCTTAATTGGGTCGTCCACTCACAGTTGACAGTCTTTGTATTGAGTTTGTGCTTAAAATGTACTGTAAATTCTACAAACTGTTAATAAATATTTCAATCAATCAATCAAACATAACGCACTATGATCTTGTATATCTACTAATAGCAGATCCACGCCATCATAGCACGTCACATAACGCACTATGATCTTGTATATCTACTAATAGCAGATCCACGCCATCATAGCACGTCACATAACGCACTATGATCTTGTATATCTACTAATAGCAGATCCACGCCATCATAGCACGTCACATAACGCACTATGATCTTGTATATCTACTAATAGCAGATCTACGCCATCATAGCACGTCACATAACGCACTATGATCTTGTATATCTGCTATTCTTTGGAAGTCCAACAACCCCCCACTTTGAGCAGCACCGCTCTAGAAACTAATTACACCACTGGACCTGACAGAGAACCTGCCACATCAACTCAAGCTCAAGAAAGACAGAAAGGTGGTCACACACAGCCCAGAGTTTATATAGTGTCTGTAGCTCGTTAGCCAACCTAGTTCACCTGGTCGTCACAGGTGATGACACTGAGGGCAATTGATCTCATCAATGCTTCAGGAAGAGGAGAGAGAGAGGCAAAGATAGGCCAGTCGATCTAAGCTAATATACACTATTTAAATGTATTCAGAAGGGCTTGCCAGTGTGTGTTTTTCCTTCCCTTCTAGAAAAGTGATCCCCAGATTGTGGCCACAGACCTGTAGCTGAAAATATGTACCAGGGACCCCCATGACAGAAGATTTGTGTTCATTTTTTTTTATCCAAGTGTCCAAGTAATGCGACACATTGTGAGCTTGCAGATCAGCCATTTTAGTAGCCAATACAAACGCCATCATAGCACGTCACATAACGCACTATGATCTTGTATATCTACTAATAGCAGATCTACGCCATCATAGCACGTCACATAACGCACTATGATCTTGTATATCTACTAATAGCAGATCCACGCCATCATAGCACGTCACATAACGCACTATGATCTTGTATATCTACTAATAGCAGATCCACGCCATCATAGCACGTCACATAACGCACTATGATCTTGTATATCTACTAATAGCAGATCTACGCCATCATAGCACGTCACAACGCACTATGATCTTGTATATCTACTAATAGCAGATCCACGCCATCATAGCACGTCACATAACGCACTATGATCTTGTATATCTACTAATAGCAGATCCACGCCATCATAGCACGTCACATCTCCCCAGTGAGCTGTGGCGTCCCACAAGGAAGCATACTAGGGCCTTTACTGTTCCTAATTTATGTTAACGACATGACTTCAGCTTGTGACTGCAACTTGTTCCTGTTCGCAGATGACTCAGCACTGCTAGTCTCGGACAGGAACAAACTGCAGGTTGAAAAGACCCTCAGCTCTGAAATCGGTAGAATCTGCACCTGGCTCGCTGATAACAAACTATCCTTACACCTGGGAAAAACTGAATCCATCCTCTTCGGATCAAATAGTAAACTCAGCAAGGCAGATGGCTTCTTGGTTAGAGTGGGTGACAATATTATCACACGAAAAGATCAAATTACCTACCTAGGTTCCATCCTGGAGGCCAATCTTTCCGGTGATAAAATGGCCACCAACGTAATCAAAAAAGTCAATCAAAGAACAAGATTCCTTTACAGGATCTCCTCACTGGTCAGCAAAAACACCTTGAAGACCTTAACAGGAGCCCTCGTACAAGGTTTCTTTGACTATGCATCCACCTCTTGGTACCACAGCACCTCAAAGGCCCTTAAAACAAGGCTCCAGACCTCCCAAAACAAACTGGTCAGGCTCCTACTTGGCCTCACCCCCCGAACCCACCTCACCCCTGCCCACTTTGACAGGCTGGGATGGCTTAGGGTCGACGACAGAGTACAGCATCTTGCAATGGGTCTGGTCCACAAGATTCGATACACCACCAAGATACCCATGTACCTGTCTAAATACTTCCTTAATGTAAACGAAGTCCACACCCACAACACCAGAGGGAGTGCAACAAACCATGTACAACCCAGATTCGGCACATACAAGGGACTACATTATTTTCGCTCCTATGCCACCAAAATGTGGAACGCCCTACCAACAGTCATTAAGACATGTGAATCCCTTGACTCCTTCAAAACCGCTCTCAAAGGGCACCTACGGATGGCTGCAATTCGAAACTGGCCTCTGTAAAATCTGAATCCCCCCACCCCCCATTTTCCCTCACTGTATATTGTATCTTTTCCCTTTTTTGCTTCCCATATGATGAATTCCTGTTCTGTACTTTAGCTACATAGAAATGTCTATTTGTATGTCTCTAAATGTTTGTATGTCTTTAAATGTTTTGATGAATTGAACAATGTGGACCCTGTTGTAAACAAGTGTAATGCTTAATTGGGTCGTCCACCCACAGTTGACAGTCTTTGTATTGAGTTTGTGCTTAAAATGTACTGTAAATTCTACAAACTGTTAATAAATATTTCAATCAATCAATCAAACATAACGCACTATGATCTTGTATATCTACTAATAGCAGATCCACGCCATCATAGCACGTCACATAACGCACTATGATCTTGTATATCTACTAATAGCAGATCCACGCCATCATAGCACGTCACATAACGCACTATGATCTTGTATATCTACTAATAGCAGATCTACGCCATCATAGCACGTCACATAACGCACTATGATCTTGTATATCTACTAATAGCAGATCCACGCCATCATAGCACGTCACATAACGCACTATGATCTTGTATATCTGCTAATAGCAGATCTACGCCATCATAGCACGTCACATAACGCACTATGATCTTGTATATCTGCTATTCTTTGGAAGTCCAACTACCCCCCACTTTGAGCAGCACCGCTCTAGATACTAATTACACCACTGGACCTGACAGAGAACCTGCCACATCAACTCAAGCTCAAGAAAGACAGAAAGGTGGTCACACACAGCCCAGAGTTTATATAGTGTCTGTAGCTCGTTAGCCAACCTAGTTCACCTGGTCGTCACAGGTGATGACACTGAGGGCAATTGATCTCATCAATGCTTCAGGAAGAGGAGAGAGAGAGGCAAAGATAGGCCAGTCGATCTAAGCTAATATACACTATTTAAATGTATTCAGAAGGGCTTGCCAGTGTGTGTTTTTCCTTCCCTTCTAGAAAAGTGATCCCCAGATTGTGGCCACAGACCTGTAGCTGAAAATATGTACCAGGGACCCCCATGACAGAAGATTTGTGTTCATTTTTTTTTATCCAAGTGTCCAAGTAATGCGACACATTGTGAGCTTGCAGATCAGCCATTTTAGTAGCCAATACAAACGCCATCATAGCACGTCACATAACGCACTATGATCTTGTATATCTACTAATAGCAGATCTACGCCATCATAGCACGTCACATAACGCACTATGATCTTGTATATCTACTAATAGCAGATCCACGCCATCATAGCACGTCACATAACGCACTATGATCTTGTATATCTACTAATAGCAGATCCACGCCATCATAGCACGTCACATAACGCACTATGATCTTGTATATCTACTAATAGCAGATCCACGCCATCATAGCACGTCACATAACGCACTATGATCTTGTATATCTACTAATAGCAGATCCACGCCATCATAGCACGTCACATAACGCACTATGATCTTGTATATCTTCTAATAGCAGATCTACGCCATCATAGCACGTCACATAACGCACTATGATCTTGTATATCTACTAATAGTCGATCCACGCCATCATAGCACGTCACATAACGCACTATGATCTTGTATATCTACTAATAGTCGATCCACGCCATCATAGCACGTCACATAACGCACTATGATCTTGTATATCTACTAATAGCAGATCCACGCCATCATAGCACGTCACATCTCCCCAGTGAGCTGTGGCGTCCCACAAGGAAGCATACTAGGGCCTTTACTGTTCCTAATTTATGTTAACGACATGACTTCAGCTTGTGACTGCAACTTGTTCCTGTTCGCAGATGACTCAGCACTGCTAGTCTCGGACAGGAACAAACTGCAGGTTGAAAAGACCCTCAGCTCTGAACTCGGTAGAATCTGCACCTGGCTCGCTGATAACAAACTATCCTTACACCTGGGAAAAACTGAATCCATCCTCTTCGGATCAAATAGTAAACTCAGCAAGGCAGATGGCTTCTTGGTTAGAGTGGGTGACAATATTATCACACGAAAAGATCAAATTACCTACCTAGGTTCCATCCTGGAGGCCAATCTTTCCGGTGATAAAATGGCCACCAACGTAATCAAAAAAGTCAATCAAAGAACAAGATTCCTTTACAGGATCTCCTCACTGGTCAGCAAAAACACCTTGAAGACCTTAACAGGAGCCCTCGTACAAGGTTTCTTTGACTATGCATCCACCTCTTGGTACCACAGCACCTCAAAGGCCCCTAAAACAAGGCTCCAGACCTCCCAAAACAAACTGGTCAGGCTCCTACTTGGCCTCACCCCCCGAACCCACCTCACCCCTGCCGACTTTGACAGGCTGGGATGGCTTAGGGTCGACGACAGAGTACAGCATCTTGCAATGGGTCTGGTCCACAAGATTCGATACACCACCAAGATACCCATGTACCTGTCTAAATACTTCCTTAATGTAAACGAAGTCCACACCCACAACACCAGAGGGAGTGCAACAAACCATGTACAACCCAGATTCGGCACAAACAAGGGACTAAATTATTTTCGCTCCTATGCCACCAAAATGTGGAACGCCCTACCAACAGTCATTAAGACATGTGAATCCCTTGACTCCTTCAAAACCGCTCTCAAAGGGCACCTACGAATGGCTGCAATTCGAAACTGGCCTCTGTAAAATCTGAATCCCCCCACCCCCCCCCCCCCCCCCCATTTTCCCTCACTGTATATTGTATCTTTTCCCTTTTTTGCTTCCCATATGATGAATTCCTGTTCTGTACTTTAGCTACATAGAAATGTCTATTTGTATGTCTCTAAATGTTTGTATGTCTTTAAATGTTTTGATGAATTGAACAATGTGGACCCTGTTGTAAACAAGTGTAATGCTTAATTGGGTCGTCCACTCACAGTTGACAGTCTTTGTATTGAGTTTGTGCTTAAAATGTACTGTAAATTCTACAAACTGTTAATAAATATTTCAATCAATCAATCAAACATAACGCACTATGATCTTGTATATCTACTAATAGCAGATCCACGCCATCATAGCACGTCACATAACGCACTATGATCTTGTATATCTACTAATAGCAGATCCACGCCATCATAGCACGTCACATAACGCACTATGATCTTGTATATCTACTAATAGCAGATCCACGCCATCATAGCACGTCACATAACGCACTATGATCTTGTATATCTACTAATAGCAGATCCACGCCATCATAGCACGTCACATAACGCACTATGATCTTGTATATCTACTAATAGCAGATCTACGCCATCATAGCGCGTCACATAACGCACTATGATCTTGTATATCTACTAATAGCAGATCTACGCCATCATAGCACGTCACATAACGCACTATGATCTTGTATATCTACTAATAGCAGATCAACGCCATCATAGCACGTCACATAACGCACTATGATCTTGTATATCTACTAATAGTCGATCCACGCCATCATAGCACGTCACATAACGCACTATGATCTTGTATATCTACTAATAGCAGATCCACGCCATCATAGCACGTCACATCTCCCCAGTGAGCTGTGGCGTCCCACAAGGAAGCATACTAGGGCCTTTACTGTTCCTAATTTATGTTAACGACATGACTTCAGCTTGTGACTGCAACTTGTTCCTGTTCGCAGATGACTCAGCACTGCTAGTCTCGGACAGGAACAAACTGCAGGTTGAAAAGACCCTCAGCTCTGAACTCGGTAGAATCTGCACCTGGCTCGCTGATAACAAACTATCCTTACACCTGGGAAAAACTGAATCCATCCTCTTCGGATCAAATAGTAAACTCAGCAAGGCAGATGGCTTCTTGGTTAGAGTGGGTGACAATATTATCACACGAAAAGATCAAATTACCTACCTAGGTTCCATCCTGGAGGCCAATCTTTCCGGTGATAAAATGGCCACCAACGTAATCAAAAAAGTCAATCAAAGAACAAGATTCCTTTACAGGATCTCCTCACTGGTCAGCAAAAACACCTTGAAGACCTTAACAGGAGCCCTCGTACAAGGTTTCTTTGACTATGCATCCACCTCTTGGTACCACAGCACCTCAAAGGCCCCTAAAACAAGGCTCCAGACCTCCCAAAACAAACTGGTCAGGCTCCTACTTGGCCTCACCCCCCGAACCCACCTCACCCCTGCCGACTTTGACAGGCTGGGATGGCTTAGGGTCGACGACAGAGTACAGCATCTTGCAATGGGTCTGGTCCACAAGATTCGATACACCACCAAGATACCCATGTACCTGTCTAAATACTTCCTTAATGTAAACGAAGTCCACACCCACAACACCAGAGGGAGTGCAACAAACCATGTACAACCCAGATTCGGCACAAACAAGGGACTAAATTATTTTCGCTCCTATGCCACCAAAATGTGGAACGCCCTACCAACAGTCATTAAGACATGTGAATCCCTTGACTCCTTCAAAACCGCTCTCAAAGGGCACCTACGAATGGCTGCAATTCGAAACTGGCCTCTGTAAAATCTGAATCCCCCACCCCCCCCCCCCCCCCCATTTTCCCTCACTGTATATTGTATCTTTTCCCTTTTTTGCTTCCCATATGATGAATTCCTGTCCTGTACTTTAGCTACATAGAAATGTCTATTTGTATGTCTCTAAATGTTTGTATGTCTTTAAATGTTTTGATGAATTGAACAATGTGGACCCTGTTGTAAACAAGTGTAATGCTTAATTGGGTCGTCCACTCACAGTTGACAGTCTTTGTATTGAGTTTGTGCTTAAAATGTACTGTAAATTCTACAAACTGTTAATAAATATTTCAATCAATCAATCAAACATAACGCACTATGATCTTGTATATCTACTAATAGCAGATCTACGCCATCATAGCACGTCACATAACGCACTATGATCTTGTATATCTACTAATAGCAGATCCACGCCATCATAGCACGTCACATAACGCACTATGATCTTGTATATCTACTAATAGCAGATCTACGCCATCATAGCACGTCACATAACGCACTATGATCTTGTATATCTGCTATTCTTTGGAAGTCCAACAACCCCCCACTTTGAGCAGCACCGCTCTAGAAACTAATTACACCACTGGACCTGACAGAGAACCTGCCACATCAACTCAAGCTCAAGAAAGACAGAAAGGTGGTCACACACAGCCCAGAGTTTATATAGTGTCTGTAGCTCGTTAGCCAACCTAGTTCACCTGGTCGTCACAGGTGATGACACTGAGGGCAATTGATCTCATCAATGCTTCAGGAAGAGGAGAGAGAGAGGCAAAGATATAGGCCAGTCGATCTAAGCTAATATACACTATTTAAATGTATTCAGAAGGGCTTGCCAGTGTGTGTTTTTACTTCCCTTCTAGAAAAGTGATCCCCAGATTGTGGCCACAGACCTGTAGCTGAAAATATGTACCAGGGACCCCCATGACAGAAGATTTGTGTTCATTTTTTTTTATCCAAGTGTCCAAGTAATGCGACACATTGTGAGCTTGCAGATCAGCCATTTTAGTAGCCAATACAAACGCCATCATAGCACGTCACATAACGCACTATGATCTTGTATATCTTCTAATAGCAGATCTACGCCATCATAGCACGTCACATAACGCACTATGATCTTGTATATCTACTAATAGCAGATCCACGCCATCATAGCACGTCACATAACGCACTATGATCTTATTATCTACTAATAGCAGATCTACGCCATCATAGCACGTCACATAACGCACTATGATCTTGTATATCTACTAATAGCAGATCCACGCCATCATAGCACGTCACATAACGCACTATGATCTTGTATATCTACTAATAGCAGATCCACGCCATCATAGCACGTCACATAACGCACTATGATCTTGTATATCTACTAATAGCAGATCCACGCCATCATAGCACGTCACATAACGCACTATGATCTTGTATATCTACTAATAGCAGATCTACGCCATCATAGCACGTCACATAACGCACTATGATCTTGTATATCTGCTATTCTTTGGAAGTCCAACAACCCCCCACTTTGAGCAGCACCGCTCTAGAAACTAATTACACCACTGGACCTGACAGAGAACCTGCCACATCAACTCAAGCTCAAGAAAGACAGAAAGGTGGTCACACACAGCCCAGAGTTTATATAGTGTCTGTAGCTCGTTAGCCAACCTAGTTCACCTGGTCGTCACAGGTGATGACACTGAGGGCAATTGATCTCATCAATGCTTCAGGAAGAGGAGAGAGAGAGGCAAAGATATAGGCCAGTCGATCTAAGCTAATATACACTATTTAAATGTATTCAGAAGGGCTTGCCAGTGTGTGTTTTTACTTCCCTTCTAGAAAAGTGATCCCCAGATTGTGGCCACAGACCTGTAGCTGAAAATATGTACCAGGGACCCCCATGACAGAAGATTTGTGTTCATTTTTTTTTATCCAAGTGTCCAAGTAATGCGACACATTGTGAGCTTGCAGATCAGCCATTTTAGTAGCCAATACAAACGCCATCATAGCACGTCACATAACGCACTATGATCTTTTATATCTTCTAATAGCAGATCTACGCCATCATAGCACGTCACATAACGCACTATGATCTTGTATATCTACCAATAGCAGATCTACGCCATCATAGCACGTCACATAACGCACTATGATCTTGTATATCTACTAATAGCAGATCCACGCCATCATAGCACGTCACATAACGCACTATGATCTTGTATATCTGCTATTCTTTGGAAGTCCAACAACCCCCCACTTTGAGCAGCACCGCTCTAGAAACTAATTACACCACTGGACCTGACAGACAACCTGCCACATCAACTCAAGCTCAAGAAAGACAGAAAGGTGGTCACACACAGCCCAGAGTTTATATAGTGTCTGTAGCTCGTTAGCCAACCTAGTTCACCTGGTCGTCACAGGTGATGACACTGAGGGCAATTGATCTCATCAATGCTTCAGGAAGAGGAGAGAGAGAGGCAAAGATAGGCCAGTCGATCTAAGCTAAAAAGGGGTGTGACACAAAATAAATTGCAATAGTAATCGTTCAAGGTTTTTTTAATGATCCTTAGGGTTATCCAAATAACATAAATAATTAGTGGATTAAGGTAAATTAAATTAAAATGTGTTATGCTTTAAGTAGCATGTGACATGTGTCAAACTATAGGGGGTTTTCATGATTGTGAATCCATTTCATCCATGATTCTGAATCCATTGCAAGCGCATAGTTTTGCACGAAAAACACTAATTTGGGCACAAGTGGTTATGTTTTTAGTGCAAAACTAATTATTTTTATGTTATTTCGATGACCCTACATTTTAAATAAGACTCTTTACTGGACCTATAGTCCTATACGGACTCCCCAGACACCAACACCACCCCCCCCCCCCCCCCCCCCCCCCACACACACACACACACACACACACACGCGAGCCAGGGAGGAGGGATTGTACAGTACAGTACAGTACAGTACAGTACAGTACAGTACAGTACAGTACAGTATAGTACAGTACAGTACAGTACAGTACCACTCAGTTCAGACGGGTCTGATTTTTTTGTTACCCAGCCAGCATTCTCTGCAGGTAGTGTGGATCACCACTTTTTTTTTTTTATCATTGCAATCAGCAATCTATGTATACTTAACCAGATTATGAACAATATAGCCACAATGTGGTAGCAGACAGGTTCTCATCCTGAGCACCCCAACCAACAGTTTCTGGCGCTGCAAAGTATACAATGTTGCAACCTTGTGCGGGAAAGTCACACCCCCCCACACACTGTTAGGGGGTGAGTAGTGGGGTTCCGTCTCCATGTTAAAGTTAGTTGTCATTTACAACTCATGTAAAAGTTTCACTTTCAGTACTAATTTGAAGGTGAGGGTCTATAGAACCATTTTGGTTTGAGTGGCAATCACCAAAATAAAGTAATTGGCCTATAGGGGGCGTAGTCAGGTGCCAACCCCCATCAGCCCTACCAAAATATGTAAACTGTTGTAACTTTTGATTAAATTATCCAATCTGAACATATGATATATGTATGGATTCACAATCAGGAGTAGCATTTGGTATTAGACATATAATATTTGTTTCCACCCAGTATTGGTGTATATCCACAAAAATTGCAGGAAAAACGAGCTAAAAACTAGTAGTGGGGTCCCTAGACAGACCGTCATTTACAACTCAACAAAAGTTTAACTTTCACTTCTAATTTGTAGATAATGACCTATAGAACAATTTTAGTTCGAGTGGCAAGTCTACAAATTAAGAAATATATTTTTTTTGCCAAATTTCCAAAATGGCCAAAATCGGAATTATGTTTATTTGAAAAATGTCTTAATTTTCTTTGTTTTTCTTGCTATATCAAGTTAATCCTGTGTGAGGAATCAACTGGATTTCAAATATTAATGTTTTGAATAATCTGATATAGAAACAAAATAAAGATGGCTGCCAATGTACATTGAATTACTACATTACGCCTAACTTCTATCCTGTTGAACCTAGAATGGTGATGTTGGTGCCTATACTTATGTTATCATGAATGACTAATTGGAAAAAACAAAATACATATAATAGGACAATATATAATATTTCACTCAAATGAGACAATGCAGTACATATGTGGGGAACTAAAGTTAGATATTGGAATATAATACACCACTCCTGTGTTATATTTGTTTATTTAATTTTTTTAGTTATACTATGTACTGCCACTATAGGGGGCAGAGTAGCAGGTGTGTCTTAATTGTTCACTTGGTAGCTTGTTAGTTATAAGACTAAGCATACTGCAGAAGAGCATGAGCTGCACTGATTGCTCTATTGTGGTATTGATATTTTGAAGGTAAGCAAAAAAGTTAAAGATGTCATGAAGGATCCTAAAGTGTTTTTTATGAATATGGATAGTCATGGAGTGCCACGATATGGTCTTCTCCCAGCGCAACTGCCTTGTCGTTTATCTCTTGGGTGAGTTCTACCTTCTGGAACGAATGGTCTGCTGCATATGTTTCTTCACCACAAAAGAGACATTTATTACGATTAACAGGTGCACCAGTCCGGCATGATCTTCTTGCCAATGCCACAGCACCTCCAGAATGCCTTTTTTTGCACTGTCAAGTGCTGCCCTATACAGATGCGGACAAGTTGTATGCCAGAATGCACGATTTAGCTTCATGGATTCTGCATCTGGAAGTTCAACGTCTGGGTGGGCAGAAGCGTCAATTGCTCTGAACTGACCTATGATGTCTGTGTAGGCTCCTTCTCTACGACTGGCAACTGGATTTGCAAGAGGGCAAACAAGTCTTTCCTCAGTTTGCTTTTGGCACAAAATGCACAACTGCCATTTCGTTGTCCCAGCCATAACAGACAAATACTTTATCCAGGTTTAGTTTTCTGTTAGGGTCATATCATGAAAAAATATAGAAAATATTATATTACTATATTATTATATAACTTTTGTATTTAACAGTTTGCCTCAACATATTAATAGATACAAGAAAACAGTCAGCAGTACATATAGCTACATTCACATTTACCATTGTAATAATAATGAAAATAATGAAAACACAATCCTCAGCATAATTGCTATACTGTAGCTAGCCTTTAGTTTTAGCCTGTGCTATAGCTACAGGCTACTTTGGTTAATGCTAGCTCATACTATTGGGATGTAGTACTTTGGCCACTTAGCCCACATGACTATCCATATTCATAAAAAACACTTTATAGGATCCTTCATGACATGTTTAACTTCAATGTTTTTATGTTCATGTTTACCTTCAAAATATCAATATCACAATAGAGCAATCAGTGCAGCTCATGCTCTTCTGCAGTATGCTTAGTCTTATAACTAACAAGCTACCAAGTCTGAACAATTAAGACACACCTGCTACTCTGCCCCCTATAGTGGCAGTACATAGTATAACTAAAAAATAAATAAATAAACAAATATAACACTGGAATGGTGTATTATATTCCAATATCTAACTTTAAGTTTTAAGTACCAAATGCTACTCCTGATTGTGAATCCATATCATATGTTCAGATTGGATAATTTAATCAAAAGTTACAACAGTTTACATATTTTGGTAGGGCTGATGGGGGTTGACACCTGACTACGCCCCCTATAGGCCTATTACTTTATTTTGGTGATTGCCACTCGAACCAAAATGGTTCTATAGACCCTCACCTTCAAATTAGTACTGAAAGTGAAACTTTTACATGAGTTGTAAATGTTGTAAAAACTAAATTTAACATGGAGACGGAACCCCACTAATACACGGCGGCAGAGAGACAGGACGTTATAATCTTGAGTTTCAATAAATAACTGTCTTTCTCCTCACGCGCACGTGCGCACACAACATTATTCAAGTGAAATGCGTAACGCCAATATTGGGCTAATATAGGCTACCAATATGTGGGTAGCCTACAGGGATTTACCCACGGAATGAATATATCATACTATAATTAACCGAATGTCTGAGTGTGTGTGTGTGTGTGTGTGTGTGTGTGTGTGTGTCCGTGTGTGTGTCTGTCACAAACAGTGCCGTAACTCCTTACTGCATGCACCAATCACTCCCACTTTTCATACAGGCATTGACCATATGCATATGGAGGGCGTAACAAAGCCCTTTTTTCGATTTGACACATTAATGATTATTAATTGATTATTGATTTATTAGTCAATTACAAACGCACCCGGGCGCAGTACCCTTCACAGCCACAAGGGGGGGGGGGGGGGCAAATATCTCACAACGGGTAAGGACTAGTATATATAATCATCTATACCAGGGCTGCCCACACTTTTTTTTACTTCAGAGCTACTTTCAAAACGAGTCTACCCACCAAATAAAACTATCATCCCATTGCTGAAAATAGTTACAAAATGTAATTGAGGAGCCTTTCATAGGCTACATACAGTGGTGTCCCGTTCGTCTGTACCAGGCTGACTTCTATAGGTTTTGAAAGGTATACCTTTCATTCTTTTATTCTTTATTTACCCAGGGAAGTAGCTGAGCACAGGTGCTCATTTTCAGCAAGGCCCTGCACATCGAAACACACACACACACACACACACACACACACACACACACACACAAACACACACACACACACACACAAAATGTCATGTCAAAGGTACCTCTGGACGCCACACCTCTGATGGGTGGGGTTTAGTCTTAAGGGGTGTGTTTTTCACCCACTGTGTAATACAATAAATGGACGGTAGGTGGCAGTAGTACAGAGGCCAGAGCAACTATAAGACGCACATGGAATGGGAAATAGAGGGGGGGAAATGGAAATGGTAGGGTTTTTATTTTTGGTATTTCACTTTGCTACTGATGATTGTACGCAACAACAAGTATTGCATTGTGTGTTTGAGCTGACAGGCCCTTTTTGATGTCAATCAATCAAGTCATCTCAAGCGGCAGATGCAAAAATCGTTTTTTATATTAAAATTATATATATATTTTAGGGCCATGTCATGTGGTCTACCTGCAAAGCCTTTGTGATCTATACTGGTAGATCCTGATCTACCTTTTGGGCACCGCTTAACGTCAGATCAGCGGTTTTGTCGGCCAGCGCCAAAAATGCTCCCCGACAGCATAATCCCAGCAAATACCGGGCAGTGTGTATGAGCCATAACGTGTTGACTACACTACACTACACTAATAAGGACACATAATAATAACTAATAACCCATCCGTTACTACATGTGGAGTCAACTCCCGCAATTTCCTTCTTCCCATAGTGCGTGGCAACGTAACTCTGGGATGAGGGGTCGCGAAGCGGCCGCGAAATTCTAGTTGTATAAATGTGTGTTCAAGTATTTTAATATATAGTACAGTATATATTTTTAAAGCAAACATTTTTAACTAAAATCTTTGCTTCTGGGGGCCCCCATGCTGCAACATATGTTGAGATGTGCATTCGTGGCCAAATACGTTTAATTTCGGGGACCCTTGACATGAAAATGTTTGTGAACCACTAATATAACAACATGGGGTTTTTCAGAAAACTGGAAGAACTTAGAAGGCATTTTTCAAATCGGCTTCACGTCTTAATGGCTTAATAATCATGCTCATTCGTTTTTTTAAATGTAAATAATGACTAAGATAGAGACGACCCATTCATGAACACACACACATAATGGGGTTTTTTATACAAATAACCTATTCATTATACGATCATATACATACCGTTTGCTCAGACATATGGTGTGTACCCTGACGCCCACCCAGTCTGTACTTGTAGTTTATTGGGTGATTAAGACTTGAGCTTATATGGACTGGGTTTAACTGAGAAAAGCTTCTTATAGGATTTATATTTCCTCCTGAGATAATTTGACATCATCTGCTCTTGTCATCTGTTTGAGCTGCTGTGCATGTTGACTGCGGCTCGCGCCGTACAGTGCAGTGTGTCATGGTGTCAGGGAGGATCAGGCACCACCCCACGGTTTGCCTGGCATCACTACAAGTAGTTTTAGATGCGTGGCCAGCAGGGTTGATTTTGACCATTACTGTGCCAAACGTAACCAACACACTATGGTATAAAATGATGTATCTGCGGAACCGAGTCAAACTAAATGTAATGTAAATGTAATGCCTCTGTAAGGAAGAGTTAGTTTATTATTGGTTCACAGGATATTTGAACATCACAACCATGGTACATAACATCTGTAAAAATGTATGGACAACTGATGGTTGCGGACCACAGACGTCCTGGGAAATCCTGCTATGTATAGTGCTCAAGACGTCTGTGGACAAATTGGCTAAGAATTATATATACAATTATCTTTATATATAAAAAAAAAAAAATGAATGTAAAAAGTGGGCACCCTCGGTTACTATTTTGAAAGTGTTGTGTGGGCACACATAAGCCTTTTACTAATCAGTTGCACACATGAGCATTTGGGATTTGAGCAAGGAGTTGATGATGAGGCTTCGCGATTATGTTTTTTACTCGGTGTCACATAACTGTAGGTTGAGATGAGACTACTGGACAGAGTGCTCTTAGATGGAATTGTTGTTGCTGCTGCTGTCAAACAAAACTGAAGGCATATAAGTCACTCAGCCAGTTTTAATAGCCACAACATTTTAGATAACGTTTCAGTCTGGTTTTAGACAAAATCATTCCACAGAGACAGCTCTTCATTTGAGTGTCAAACGATTTATTAATGTCATCTGATGCTGGTATAGATGCTCTATTTTAATACTGTTGTATAATTATGATGGCTGCTTTTGACACGATCGACCACTTTGTTTTAATAAATAGGCTCAGGGAACTGGTTTGGGGTCACTGGGACAGGGAACTGGTGTGGGTCACTGGGACAGGGAACTGGTGTGGGTCACTGGGACAGGGAACTGGTGGGGGTCACTGGGACAGCACTGGACTGGTTTGACTCCTACTGGGACAGCACTGGACTGGTTTGACTCCTACTGGGACAGCACTGGACTGGTTTGACTCCTACTTCAGGGAAACGGTTCTGGGTAGCCGCGGGCCCTCATGGGTCAGATTATGTTGCACTTTCCTGTGGAGTCCCCCATGGCTCAGTCCTTGGTGCGACACTATTTGCACTTTAACCCATTCTGACCTGAGATCAGATTCTATAAACGTCTTCTACATCCTGACAGTTTTCTGAAAAAGCTATGTTTCTATGTCAGTCGTTCTTTGATTTTTCAAAAATAGCAGACCTACAAGCTCGTATCGCGCCACTCGGTGGCGCGATATGAGCTTGTAGATCTGCTATTTTTCAATAGATAAAGCATAACATGATGCTGACACCAAAATGGGTGCCCGGTCAGAATGGGTTAAATGCTACCACTATGTCAAAGTATTAGTTATTTTAAAGGCAAAAATTGTCCTACCATTTTTATGCAGACGGAATTCAATTGTATTATTTTAATTCTAAGAGCCCTGCTTAATATTGTACCTTACACTGGCTACCGGTAAATGTCAGGGTTACTTTTAAGGTCCTGGTGCTCACCTATACAGGTAGAGCTCTACATGGTCAGGCTCCGTTATATTTAACTGACCTCCTCCAACGTTATGTGCCAGAGAGGGCCCTAAGGTCTGCAGATCAGGGTCTGGTAACTGTTCCAAGCACCAAACGTAAAACAAAAGGTTGTGGAATTCTCTTCCGCAGGTGTTGAGATCTGCAGCCTCGGTGGACATTTTTAAGAACAAACTCAAAACACTGCTATTTTCACAGGCATTTCCGGATGTTACATGATGTTTTTCCATGTGTGTGTTTTTTTGCTGCTTTGTTTTTTTTTAGATCAATTGTATGTGCCTGTTTTTTGTGCAGCAGGAGTGTGTGGGTGGCTGGGTGCGTCTGATCACGAAAACAGCATGGTTGTTTTTCACCACCTGTGCACAACCTAACACACAGTGCCAGTACAGTATTGTTTTTATTCTCTGCATGTAAAGCACTTTGTGACTTTTCTCTGTGAGAAGTGCTATATAAATAGAATGTACGTACTTACTTACTTACTTGGGCAGTATATACAGCAGGCCACTAATGAGGAGTGAGGACAGGTGTGAGTGAGAGTGAGAGTGAGTGGCAGCATGCAGGTGAGAGGGGTGGGAATAGGGGGAGGGAGGATATGGGTTGCTGACACGAGCATGGAATCATCTTCCCGTTTGAGTAAATGGTCCCGCCTCCCTCCTACTAGTTGTAGGGGATAAAGTACAGTTTCAGACCACCACGAGAGACACCACATCGAACGCTGCGATGTTCGCTTAGCCGACTCAGCCCCGGTTCGAGTTGCAACCCGATATGGACAGAAGAGTAAATAATGTTCTGGCGAGAACGTTTGCCCCGACTCAAAGTGGCTTTTGGCCAATCACTGCGTGTCCTTGCACACATGCACTGGCCAATCGCAGTGCGTCCTTGCGCACGTGCACTGGCCAATCACAGCGTGTGTTTCCTCAAACCCGAAGAAGATCCATGCTCGCGTTGCTGACTAGTATGACTCTTTTCTACAGCCTCAATGATGGGGGGGGGGGGTCCCCAGTTCAAATATGATTATTTTGGGGTGTCGCAGCCTGATGGATGAAGGAGCACTGCAGTAGTATTGAAGCTTACAGTGAAAACAGGGCTTAAGTGGGATTTGTGCAAGCTTCAACTCAAAAAGCATGTCATCTGGGTGTAACTCTAGCCATCTGACCTTATCCATTTGACATTGAGACTGCTCTGTGCTGCAGACCTGTCTGAAAAACACACACACGCAATATGATCATCTGGTGCTGGCATGCTGGCTACCGCACACACACCTCCCATTGCAATCAATCACAAGTGACTAAGTGAATGACTACTGATGTGATGACGAGAATAAATTGGCCTTTAGGTTCTGCAGTGCTTTGATTTATGCCCCTCAAAGTTCTCTCTGTCCCTCATATCATGTCCCTCCATCTTCCAGTCCATCTACGGCTATAGCCTTGCAAACAACTGCACCAATCATCATAATTTTATCCAATCAGGATAGAGCAGTCAGGGTACAGAATAAACAAGTGAAATGGAAGTGATGACAAAGAAATGAGCAGACAACATTGGAACTGGGACACTACAACAATAAACCTGATAAATACTCTCCGGATTGCCTGATATTTTGTCATCTACCTGAAATTGTATTTTCTGTATGCTGGAGAGACATGCAGGGAGAGCCATGTGACTGAACAAACCCCCACTTACACTACCTTTTAAGTAAATATATTAATACAATAATTCATATGAGCTGTATATTTCTGGCATGCAGCCTCGAAATATTAATCCATTGAAGTCCAGCTGGTGCATCAGATTGCATTCAGTTGACAGTTTCCCTTGGGATAATAAAGTATCTCTCTCTCGCTCTCTCTCTCGCTCTCGCTCTCGCTCTCGCTCTCTCTCTCTCTGGTTAGCTCGGTTGATCCATACTTGCCCCGAGAAGCTTCTTAATTGCCTTGCTGTGGCTATCAATTACTCCATGTTTGCAGGTGCACGTTCAGGTCCAGTTACTGACAGTGCTAATTCATTTGGAGATTTATGTTGAGTAAGAAAGAAAAAAGATCTGAGTTTCTCTCTCAATTCAATTCAATTCAATTCAACAGGCTTTATTGGCATGACATTTTACAAGTGTTGCCAAAGCACAATCACAGATATGACAAACAAAACAACATAATATCACTGACATGAAAAAATAAATTAATATAAAATAAAATAAAGCAGGTGGTGCAGAAAATAAAACATGGCATACTGTATGTGTGTCCTACTGGTTGTCCCTTTTCTTGTGACAGGAATTGACATATTTTTGCAGCCAAAACGGCACATTATTTCTGTTCCCCCAGAAGGACTGGTAATCTTTCCCTTTCTGTCATACTTCGGAATTCTGGGGAATTTGTTTCAAATTTTGGGAAGAACTCCTCTCTAATATTTGTGTAGTTTTTACATTGTGTTAAAAAGTGTAACTCTGTCTCTATAGCTCCGTCATCACAGTGTGTAGTTTTTACAGTGTGTTAAGAAGTGTAACTCTGTCTCTATAGCTCCGTCATCACAGTGACAGCACAGCCTCTCCTCTCTGGGCAGCCAGGTCTGTCTGTGTCTGCCCTTCTCTATTCCTCTCTCTCTCTCTCTCGACTCCTCTCTGTCTCTCTGTCTCTGTCTCTCTGTCTCTGTCTCTCTGTCTCTCTCTCTCTCTCTCTCTCTCTCTCTCTCTCTCTCTCTCTCTCTCTTTTTAATTCTTCTTTAGCTAATTATTGTGTGGGCACCATGCACTGTCTGTCCTGCTTTCAGACTGACACATTCCTTTCCAGTTTGTCAGTATGAAAACATCACTAAACATATTTTCATTATTATTATGCGGCTTATGCGCCTCGTCTTTACTGTTGTGAGATTAATTAAAAATGAATCAGCCACTTGCATATCTTGTTTTTTTCTTTGGCTGTTGATATTATACGATATTATTCTCATGAGTGTTGTTTGGATGGAAGTGCAACCAAGGCACAGGAATAATAGGCCCACTTCTGGCAGACCCCTTGGCCGCCTCAGCAAAGGCTTAGCTTAGATCACGCATCTCTTTTAAACGCTCTCATAGCAGAGTAAAGTAGTCCAACAGAGCTTCCTCATTTATCTCAAGCTCAGGTGGTGGCCCAAACATGAAGATTGACTGGAGGTCAGCAATGTTGGTGGGCCCAAGACACTCATAGGATCTAGGACAAGTGGACGTCCTGCTGGTGGTCGGTGTCGGAGAGATTTGTTGCAGATGTGACTGTTTAGCTTACAGGTCTGCTATCCTCAGCCATTCTCTGCATACAGTGGTAGGTGCGGTCTTGAGGAAAACTGCTTTGAATTGCTATTATTGTTTACACACAACAGAAGCCTGCAAGGATTGCATATTTCAAAAGAGTGAGAGATCACAGTAGACATCCTAAATCTTCTTCCTCCATACTGGGGGAAAAACAGCATCTGAAAGTTGATGGGATGTATTTTTACATGATTAGGCTGCGACCACCTTCTTATCTCTTATGAGCGGTGGGGTTCATGTGGTGCCGACCTGTGCGTGCATGCTGGTTCTTATCAGTGCGACATCGTCTGATAAAGGGTCTATTGAGACAAAAGAGTGTCAGGGTCCAGAACGCAACCAGTAGCTCTTGTTGGGTGCACACCTATAATGCCACAATGAGCCACCACACTCTCCCTATAGGCCGATTCACAGAGGGGTGCCCTGGGCGCGGCCATTACTGAGGTGTAATCCATGGAGCAGGTGCTCCGTATAGGCCAGGTGTAGCTAATCAGTGCTGTTGCGCTTAATGGTACACCTCAGTAATGGCCGCACCCAGGAAACCCTCTGTGAATCGGTCTATATGCTGTCAACTTCGATTTCGCTACTCACCAATACAAAGACAGTTTTGTGGCGGCCAAAGATGCATAAAAACAACATTTTACACTTTTTTTTAAAAGGTCTTCCTCCTTATATAATAATAATAATAATAATACCTGATGATCATGATTTAGGGTGGGAAAAAAATCATGGCACTCCAACTTTAAGTAAAAGTATTGAACATTAGAAATACTCCAGTAAAGTAAAAGTACCACAAAATTGTACTTAAGTACAGTATTTGAATACATGTACTGGGTTACTTTCCACCCATGGGTGGGGGATGGTCAAAAGCAGTGCATACTGCACCTCTTGCCTTACAGGACGCTTCTGCCACGGTGTGACAGGTGATGCAGCATCGACTAAACATGCATAATACAACACTAGGGGGCCCAGAAAACTCCAAGAGCCCCCAGCATACTGTACGTGGTGTTGGCCCCCCAGCATACTGTACGTGGTGTTGGCCCCCCAGCATACTGTATGTGGTGTTGGCCCCCCAGCATACTGTACGTGGTGTTGGCCCCCCAGCATACTGTACGTGGTGTTGGCCCCCCCAGCATACTGTATGTGGTGTTGGCCCCCCCAGCATACTGTACGTGGTGTTGGCCCCCCCAGCATACTGTACGTGGTGTTGGCCCCCCAGCATACTGTACGTGGTGGTGTTGGCCCCCCAGCATACTGTACGTGGTGTTGCCCCCCCCCAGCATACTGTACGTGGTGTTGCCCCCCCCCAGCATACTGTACGTGGTGTTGCCCCCCCCCAGCATACTGTACGTGGTGTTGCCCCCCCCCAGCATACTGTACATGGTGTTGCCCCCCCCCAGCATACTGTACGTGGTGTTGGCCCCCCCAGCATACTGTACGTGGTGTTGCCCCCCCCCAGCATACTGTACGTGGTGTTGCCCCCCCCCAGCATACTGTACGTGGTGTTGCCCCCCCCCAGCATACTGTACATGGTGTTGCCCCCCCCCAGCATACTGTACGTGGTGTTGGCCCCCCAGCATACTGTACGTGGTGTTGGCCCCCCAGCATACTGTATGTGGTGTTGGCCCCCCAGCATACTGTACGTGGTGTTGGCCCCCCAGCATACTGTACGTGGTGTTGGCCCCCCAGCATACTGTACGTGGTGTTGGCCCCCCAGCATACTGTACGTGGTGTTGCCCCCCCAGCATACTGTACGTGGTGTTGGCCCCCCAGCATACTGTACGTGGTGTTGGCCCCCCAGCATACTGTACGTGGTGTTGGCCCCCCAGCATACTGTACGTGGTGTTGGCCCCCCAGCATACTGTACGTGGTGTTGGCCCCCCCAGCATACTGTACGTGGTGTTGGCCCCCCAGCATACTGTACGTGGTGTTGGCCCCCCCAGCATACTGTACGTGGTGTTGGCCCCCCAGCATACTGTACGTGGTGTTGGCCCCCCCAGCATACTGTACGTGGTGTTGGCCCCCCCAGCATACTGTACGTGGTGTTGGCCCCCCCAGCATACTGTACGTGGTGTTGGCCCCCCCAGCATACTGTACGTGGTGTTGGCCCCCCAGCATACTGTACGTGGTGTTGGCCCCCCCAGCATACTGTACGTGGTGTTGGCCCCCCCAGCATACTGTACGTGGTGTTGGCCCCCCCAGCATACTGTACGTGGTGTTGGCCCCCCCAGCATACTGTATGTGGTGTTGGCCCCCCAGCATACTGTACGTGGTGTTGGCCCCCCCCAGCATACTGTACGTGGTGTTGGCCCCCCAGCATACTGTACGTGGTGTTGGCCCCCCCAGCATACTGTACGTGGTGTTGGCCCCCCCCAGCATACTGTATACGTGGTGTTGGCCCCCCCAGCATACTGTACGTGGTGTTGGCCCCCCCAGCATACTGTACGTGGTGTTGGCCCCCCCAGCATACTGTACGTGGTGTTGGCCCCCCCAGCATACTGTACGTGGTGTTGGCCCCCCCAGCATACTGTACGTGGTGTTGGCCCCCCCAGCATACTGTACGTGGTGTTGCCCCCCCAGCATACTGTACGTGGTGTTGGCCCCCCCAGCATACTGTACGTGGTGTTGGCCCCCCCAGCATACTGTACGTGGTGTTGGCCCCCCAGCATACTGTACGTGGTGTTGGCCCCCCCAGCATACTGTACGTGGTGTTGGCCCCCCCAGCATACTGTACGTGGTGTTGGCCAGTCCTTCACAGTGGCCACCTTAGCCGGGTCAGTGGTGAGTGACACCTTCGCCGTTGACCATGTGACACAGACAGGACCGCCATCTGACTGTGGTCGTGATTTATATACACCTCCCCCTCGATGCTGTTTGACCAAAAACACACATTTATACAAAACGTGGAGCCCACATGACAAACGGGAGAATAAATGACATATAGGAGCATCGTGGCTCATTGCACGGATTGTACGCCGCTTTCCTGAGAAGAGCCATGTGTCCTCCCCCCGTTTGCTGACTTTGATAAATCTCTGCTACATCGAGCAGTTCAAATATAGACTGATGCATTATTGATGACTTTTATATCGCTTGGCATGTCTGAGAAATCATGTGTTATCTAGATGTGCTCTTATTGTAATGTAAAGTAAGGCATTGCATGGCTTGAAAAAATATTTACAGTATGTATAGAGGGAAGGTACATATCTTCACAAAAGTTCACCCCACACACACACATTTCCATACTGACACAGGGCTTAATAACCCGGGATGCGAATAGACAACTTTCCACAGTCATTACCTGCAGCTACTTCTCTCAAAACGTAATACACTCAAAGCATCCGACGTCCGTGTAACGACTCTCTCACCTCCCCCCCTCCCCCTATACCGCCGTTCAGCCCAATCATGTATTCTCCTGTGCCTCAGCAGCACATCGTTGAGAGGGAAAACATGAAAGTGGAGGGAGGGCAGAATCCATTTCTTGCGACCGACGTCCGTCGCGACGGACCTGTCCGTCGGGGGGTCCGCCGGTCCGTCGGGGGGTCCGTCGGTCCGTCGGGGGGTCCGCCGGTCCGTCGGGGGGTCCGTCGGTCCGTCGGGGGGTCCGTCGGTCCGTCGGGAGGTCCGTCGGTCCGTCGGGGGGTCCGTCGGTCGGTCGGTCCGTTTTTGCGTCGCGACCGTCGGTCGCAGGGTTAGGGTGGATGGATTCTGCCCTTGCTGCCCAAATGGTAACTCTGTCATTTCTCTACCGTTTTGGACGGGGGTGGTCTCTTTGGAATCGTGTGGCCCCCCTGGAGGTTTCTATGGGGGTCTCGAGGTTCGGGGACCCCTGGGGACCCCCACGGACCCCCAAATGGTAACTCTGTCATTTCTCTACCGTTTTGGAGGGGGTGGGCTCATTTGAATCGTGTCGCCCCCCTGGAGGTTTCTATGGGGGTCTCGAGGTTCGGGGACCCCTGGGGACCCCCAGGGACCCCCAAATGGTAATGTCACCTGTGGACACTAACTGTAATTGTCTCGCTGTCTCGCTGCTGCGCTGCGCCGCACAGACAGCAGCTTGTGTCAGTTGTGTGTAACATGTGCGTTCGTGCCGTGTTGCTGGTATATTATTATTATTATATTTTTTGCGCCGCCGCGTTGTCTCGCTGCTGCGCTGCACAGACAGCAGCTTGTGTGTAACATGTGCGTTCGTGTTGCTGGTATAGATATTATTATTATTATTATATATCATATCCTCCTTCCCAGCCTCCCCGTCCTGGACGGCGCAGAACAGCGTTGGATCGCCGGCCGCCTATCGTTGATCGCCCGCCGTCTCCTCGAGGACCGCCGACGCAGATGGTTTACTGCTATATGCCATAGTGTTTATTATAGCTACTATTATTATTGGGCATTTGCTAACTTAACGGTGTGGCACGTATTATTGTAGTGTACAGTACATTGGGTACAGCGGTCATTCAGGCTTCAGAGGGCTGCTTACAGGGGTGGAATATAATCAGGGTTGGCTTCACCTGTCTCTTAGCGCCCCTATATTGGTGAACACGCATGTTTGTATTTTACTGCTGTGATTTTCGATAGAAGTGTTATCCTATTTTGATATAGGCTTATTGCAGTGATCGTTGGTGTGCACTTGATTTGCCGTGGCATCTTTTGTGGTCGTGTGTACTAATGTGTATACGATAATCGATAATATATGTGCACTAATCAATCTTTGGGCTGCTTAGGAGATTGGGTGGGAACAAACACTGTGCTATTATCCAGATTCCTGAGGTGGACATTTCAAGAGGAGCTTGTGATTATTGCTTGCCTAGGAATAGGATACAGTGTGTTAAGTTATGAGAAGTTCTGCAGCTTACACGTTGCATTCGGAGAAAAGATTAGATCCATTTAGCCAAGCATGGCATATTTATTATTATATTAAGGGCTCCCTGTCACGCATCATTCTCACGGTGACAGACCCAATACAATACAATCACTGAATGAAAAAACACCGGTCCGCTCCACACACAGGCAGTGGTCATGTGACCCGAGTTACCTGATCACGCCATAGGAGACAAACATGCATCCCATACCTTGCGCCTTGGCGCCTCACAGTGGCACAAGCACAACACTGCATATCACACAGAACAGCAGTACAGAATTACACACAATACACAAGTGAGGACATACATCCCGTCAAATCTCAACACAGTGCCTATTTATATTGCTATTTGCTACGTTTTAATAATTGCCAGTCATACAGTATAAATTGCCACATTGTTATACCTATACATTTACGTATTTTACTTGTATAGTGTTATATTTGATATCCTGCTACATGATTTTATACTTACCTGTTTTATCTCCGAGCTTATAATAAACTTTGTTACTTTTCTATACGACCTGCCTGCTGCTGAATATATTCAGAGTATACTCTTCATTAGCAAACTGTAAATAAAGTACTAAACGAAGGAAAAACCCCCGCGGGGATAACTGACGTTATAAGAAGATAACGCCCCTGCATGACACCTCCCTGGCCACCGTATAGCGCATTGACAGGTCTGTCTGTCTGTCTGTCGTAGCATGCAGATAGACAGATAGGGGGGGGGGGGGGCAGTTTGACAACAGCGGCTGACACATGTTCATTGATGATGATTAATAGGCCTACTGTATATGCTACTGTGCTGCTGGATCGTCGATAAATGGACTATAGGCCTACTGGACTTTGATGTTATACTGCACGGATATAAGCGAACCAGTTTATCAATGTTGGATAGTTGGATACCTGCATGCGCTCTTTGCATGTGCACGGCAGATGGAGAGAGAGAGAGAGAGAAAGAGAGAGAGAGAGAGAGAGAGAGAGAGAGAGAGAGAGAGAAATGAGCTCCGTTCATTGGCTTTATAGGCAAGTGCAGAAGGTTTATAACGACAGGTGCCCACCTTAGAGTAGCCTATATATATTAACTTATTATTATTTTGCCAGCGGGTGCTTTGGCTCTTGCGCGGAGTTGACGCCGTTGTCTATAGGCCTACGTGCCAGGATGATTTTAAATAAATATGTCTCTGTCTCTGCGTCTCTAGAGCTATAAAATATATAGCACACATCATGTGTGACACATGTGTGCACATACACACACACACACACACACACACACACACACACACACACACACACACACACACACACACACACACACACACACACACACACACACACACACACACACACACGAGATTCTGACAGAATGCAGCGGCGCATTCTTAAAATAAACAGATATACAAGCTTATAGTGTACCATAGCGTACATACCAGCATACTTACCGTTCAATAATAATTAGCATGTATTATTATTAACGAAAAACAAACAGTTTTTTCAAACAGTTGTTTGAAACAACTTCTGATTAGTTACTAACTTTACTAGACCAATTTAAAATAGTATTAGATGTTTTTCGTTAATAATAACTTATGCTAATTATTACTGAACCATTTTAGATGTTTATATTTCACCAACAGGCATGATATGAATTTATAGGAATAATAGGCCATCAGTGGCCACCGGTCGACTCCATTTTGCGCATTACGGCGCCTAGATTGAAATGACCACATTAATCAACAATAGACCATACTGTTCATTGAAAATAGCTGCAAAATCACTATAGTTGTGATGGGATAAAGTAGACCTTTTAAGTATAGTTACCAAGTAGGCCTACCATTAACCCCGCGATGCTGAGCGTGTGTTCCAGCTAAAACTAAGGGTAGGTCTATAGATTTTTAGGGTTAATCATTAGGACCCGATTTTTAATTTCATTCAGAGGGAGAGTCAAGGTATATATTTTATATATAGTGAAACATACATTTCATCGATATCCTTCATCGTCTTCATTTCTTTCATAGTTAAAGCAATTGCTAAGTGGTCTATTGTCTAAAAAAAACACACACAAGCATGAACAGTAGACATCTATTCATCATTATTTATTTCAAATCAAAATACAAACCACTGTCACCAACTCGTCTCGAAGTTCGCGCACACACACACACACACACACACACACACACACACACACACACACACACACACACACACACACACACACACACACACACACACACACAACGAACGGTGTGGTCACGGTACCGCTGGCTGGCCTCTGTTTTAACGTTAACGTCAAAGTCCAGTAGGCCTATAGTCCATTTATCGACGATCCAGCAGCACAGTAGCTGTATACAGTAGGCCTATTAATCATAATCAATGAACATGTGTCAGCCGCTGTTGTCAAACTGCCCCCCCCCCCCTATCTGTCTATCTGCATGCTACGACAGACAGACAGACAGACCTGTCAATGCGCTATACGGTGGCCAGGGAGGTGTCATGCAGGGGCGTTATCTTCTTATAACGTCAGTTATCCCCGCGGGGGTTTTTCCTTCGTTTGGTACAGTTTGCTAATGAAGAGTATACTCTGAATATATTCTTTCAAATGAGGTTTGGCCTTATATCAAACATACATGCTCAGTATTTTTATTAATACATTTGCAACTATTTGAATAAAGGTTGTATATCAGTGAAGCCACCACAGCTCATGAAACATAATAGGCTGCATGGCTAACAGGGCTTAGTGCTTCCCTATACCATATCTCTCCTTTCTCTGGCTCTATGACTTATACGCCCATGAAAAATGGAAAATATAAATTTCATTGAGTGTATACCATTTGGAATTATACCAATCGGTTGAGATTTGGCAGATTATAGCCAATGTTAAATCACTCATTCTTGAGATGAGGGACAAAAGTGGGAAAAACATGTCCCACACATAAGAGCCTTATTATTGTTAAAAATAAATAGATTTAATAAAAATAAAAGCACTTGCAAAGTGAAATGTAATACAGTTGTGTATTATTATGCCATTAATTTCATTATAATTGTTTTCATATGCCATCTGAATTAGTTAAAAGCAGGCACTGTACCCAAAAACGCCTATATTTAGCCTGTCCCCAGCAAGTGGTCATAATTTCAAACTGCTAAAAAAGTGTCTAATACTGTCACAATCACATAAATATACATACTAAATTAAAGTAGATTGTCAACAACATAGCAAACAATATACACAATAATTTTAATTTATATTTTCCATTAGATATCTCATATCAAATGTGTGTCCCACGTCTCCCGTCAACTCCGTCAGGTTTTTTAAAAGTCTTAAATTAATCAGAAAATATTGTCGACAGATTTAGCCTGAAGACTCCTTTTCCAAGTCCCGTTTGTATTTGTTGCAACAGTGGAGCACCTGGTCTGACAAGCATTCAATTGTTTGATATTTTAAACAAACAATGTTGATATCAGGGTGGTCACAGCTTTTACATGTCAACTCCGTCAGGACATTATTATGATCTTTGTTAAGAATTCCAAAATAATGTTTATTATAAAAGTTTAGGGTTAGGTTTAGCTAACAAATGAAGCAAAAACAAAATGGCTACATTGTACTACAGAGGGTTAAGATGAAAACAAATGACATTTTGTCAACTCCGTCAGACGTCAACTCCGTCAGGTTTTGTGTCTGACGGAGTTGACATGTATCTGACGGAGTTGACAAAAGTGTTCCTAAAACAATAAAATTATAGTTTTTGAATAATGGGACGTATTCTAATTTGGCACACAGTTAGAGCATGCCTTAAGGAACATTTTTGGCTATAGGGCCATCACAGATTTGTCTCATGGTGACCATGGCAGCCATTTTCCAAAATTGCCGACACCTGATGTTATTTTACAATAACTCAAGTTCTACACCACCTAGGATCTTGATTCTGGTGACTAAGACTACATTTTCAAGGATGAGGGATACAGTGGTACAATTTAGATTTTCCCTGTGACCATGGCAGCCATATTTCAAAATGGCCGCCACCTGCTGTTATTTTACAATAACTCAAGTTCTACACCATCTAGGATCTTGATTCTGGTGACTAATCATACATTTTCAAGGATGTGGGATACATTGGTACTATTTAGATTTGTCCTGTGACTATGGCAGCCATTGTTTTTCAAAATGGCCGCCACCTGCTGTTATTTTACAATAACTCAAGTTTTAGACCACCTAGGATCTTGATTCTGGCGACTAATAATAAATTTTAAAAGATGAGGAATACAGTGGTACTATTTAGATTTGTCCTGTGACCATGGCAGCCATTGTTTTTCAAAATGACCACCAACCTGCTGTTATTTTACCAATAACTCAAGTTTTAGACCACCAAGGATCTTGATTCTGGTGACTAATCATTACAATTTTCAAGGATGAACTTTCTCTGGGAGGGGTCAGGGCTTATTTCAGGTGCAGGTTGAGTTGCTACTGACAGGACATTAAAAGGAGGTGGGCTTTCTGGCCTTTGACTTGTCCCTTTCAGGTACAGACGCACAGTTTGACTTCACTGGCCACTGCAGTGTGGCGTTGATCTTGGTGGCCTCCTGCCAGTGTTTCTCCATCCTTCTCATGACCTCTGTGTTCTGGGGCTCTGTTATAGTCAACTTACATTGTCTTGGCTGGAGATTGCTTTCCTGCAGGGTCCAGCCCAGTCTTGTGCAGATGGCTGCTGGCCCACCTGGAGGCCCCAACCTCACTTGTTCGGTTAGTGTGATTAGGTGGGGTGGTCTTCCCCAATCAGGATGAAGGGTTTAACCCTTTCAAACGGCAGTCTGGCCATGTGTCTGTATTTAGTTGTGAGGCTAGATACAGGATACGATTTCTCACCCAGCCCCAGGTGACTTGAGGTGAAGGCTCCTTTGATTTGGTAACATTGCTTTGGTTGACATGCTGGGGACACAGAATGACACTGATGCCTTCAGTGTCTGCACATCCTGCCTGATAGTCCTGAAGGCAGATCTTCTGTCTTCAGTCTTTCGCTCACTGTTCACTGCTCACTGTTCACCTCAAGCAGGTCTTCAAGGTGTTTGCCTTTGCACAGGCTATATGGCTAGGACTCGTGCTTCAACCACTCAGAGAACTCCAACATGGTGTTGGTTGCTCCTGGGCCGCAGAGCATTGTGCGGCAGAATTCAGCTCTCATCTCTGGTGGCAGCTTGTTGAGGAGTCGTGCAACATGTGAGCCGCATCTAAGTTCTGTGTCTCCCTCTGGGCCTAGGGTAGACACTTGCTATTTTCCGTAACACTAATTGGTGGGGCTGTCCAAACTTGTTGTTTAGGTGTCAATCGGGTCTCTGTTGGTGAAGTCGGGTCTAGGTGGTCTAGAAGATGAGTTAGTCAGGGGATATTAATACAATCTGGTAATACATTCCTTATCAAGAATTTGCTTCACCAATGTGTTTGGAAGGGTGTCTACTAACATAGCCCACATTGCTTTATATTCAACCACCCTAGGGGAACTTTTGACAGCTGCTGAAAGTTGGGGTACCATCAACAACCTATATAAGGCAAAATGTTCATTATGCTTTAAGTAGCATGTGACATGTCAAACTAGGGAGTTTTCATGATTCTGAATGCATTCCAAACATTAGCTATGCACGAAGAACACTCCTTGGGCTGAAAACGGCCATAGCCGTCATCACAAAATGAGGTCAGCACATTTGGGCAAGTGGATATATGGCCGAATTTAGCCCAAGGGGTTTGACCCCTAGTTTGGCCATAGACTCCCTAGTTTGGCCATAGCCACTTGGTATGGTACCCAACTTTCAGCAGCTGTCAAAAATGTTCAATAGAAACCAATGTGGGATATGTTAGTAGACACCTTTACAAACACATTGGTGAAAAAATTCTTGGTAAGAAATGTATTCACAGATTTAACATTATTCTGATAATATTCCCTGACTAAATTGGTAAAATAATAGCAGGTCCACCATTTTTGAAAATGGCTGCCATTGTCACAGGATAAATCTAAATAGTACAACTGTATTCCTCCTCCTTGAAAATGTAGGATTAGTCACCAGAATCAAGATCCTAGGTGGTGTAGAACTTGAGTTATTGGGAAATAACAGAAAGTTGGCGGCCATTTTGAAAAATGTCTACCATGTTCACAGGACAAATCTAAATAGTACCAATGTATCCCACATCCTTGAAAATGTATGATTAGTCACCATAATCAAGATCCTAGGTGGTGTAGAACTTGAGTTATTGTAAAATAACAGCAGGTGGCGGCCATTTTTAAAATGGCTGTCATGGTCACAGGGCCAATATAAATAGTACCACTGTATTCCTCATCCTTGAAAATGTGGGATTAGTCACCAGAATCAAGATCCTAGGTGGTCTAGAACCTAAATCAGTTAAACTTGTCAACTCCGTCAGATGTTCGTCAACTCCGTCAGACGTTCGTCCCGTGATGTTTTTGTTAATTTCCAAAGAAATAGAAAATTCGATGTTAAATCTTTTGTGCTTATGTATTGAAACACCAACTGAAATGATACGTAATGATGTTTTTTTTGTTTTTTTACATGGTTTTCATGTTATAATATTGAAAATAAAGGTTGAAATGACGGATTTGAGAAATTGGATATTTCATAATAGTGTGATATTGGAACAAAACAATATTAAAAGAATTGTATTACTTAACTTGATTACTGAAAGCCATTATAAGATAACTGAGGACTTTATATCATTGTTGAAATTATTAAATTCAATTAAAAGGGATTTTAGTGTGTCTGACGGAGTTGACAAGAATCAGGTATTAAGTGCATAAATGTCCCATTTTAGAAAGAAATGTTATGCGAAAAACCTGTTCCTTCTCAAGATTGGTAGTTGAGACCTGTGTCTACAAATACATCTATTTGATTTGAATGTATCTTAAAAAAAAAAAAAATCTAGTTTGAAAAAAGTTTTGTCCCTTATCTCAAGAATGGGTGAAATATCAACTTTTTGCGCACGGGCCATTGGGACTGTGGCGGCGGTGTTTTACCTATAGGACCTCTGCTTGGATTCATGGTGAGTGCGCACCGAAAAGTAATTGGAATATATTTTTCTTGCCACATTATAAACAAGTTTACTTTACCTCCTCACTGTCCTCAGTGTTTGGGACGGGATGTAGGCCTGTATCATGTGCTGTCTGCGTGCATATAGCGCTGCGCTCCAGTGAAATTGTCATTGCTTGAGAAAAACGGATAAGGGCAGCAGGCAGGTCGTATATAGAAAAGTAACAAAGTTTATTATAAGCTCGGAGATAAAACAGGTAAGTATAAAATCATGTAGCAGGATATCAAATATAACACTATACAAGTAAAATACGTAAATGTATAGGTATAACAATGTGGCAATTTATACTGTATGACTGGCAATTATTAAAACGTAGCAAATAGCAATATAAATAGGCACTGTATCTATAGGCAAGCAATAATCACAAGCTCCTCTTGAAATGTCCACCTCAGGAATCTGGATAATAGCACAGTGTGTAATAATAGTAGCTATAATAAACACTATGGCATATAGCAGTAAACCATCTGCGTCGGCGGTCCTCGAGGAGACGGCGGGCGATCAACGATAGGCGGCCGGCGATCCAACGCTGTTCTGCGCCGTCCAGGACGGGGAGGCTGGGAAGGACAAGCTGCTGTCTGTGCAGCGCAGCAGCGAGACAACGCGGCGGCGCAAAAAATATAATAATAATAATATACCAGCAACACGGCACGAACGCACATGTTACACACAAGCTGCTGTCTGTGCGGCGCAGCGCAGCAGCGAGACAGCGAGACAATTACAGTTAGTGTCCACAGGTGACATTACCATTTGGGGGTCCCTGGGGGTCCCCAGGGGTCCCCGAACCTCGAGACCCCCATAGAAACCTCCAGGGGGGCGACACGATTCAAATGAGCCCACCCCCTCCAAAACGGTAGAGAAATGACAGAGTTACCATTTGGGGGTCCGTGGGGGTCCCCAGGGGTCCCCGAACCTCGAGACCCCCATAGAAACCTCCAGGGGGGCCACACGATTCCAAAGAGACCACCCCCGTCCAAAACGGTAGAGAAATGACAGAGTTACCATTTGGGCAGCAAGGGCAGAATCCATCCACCCTAACCCTGCGACCGACGGTCGCGACGCAAAAACGGACCGACCGACCGACGGACCCCCCGACGGACCGACGGACCTCCCGACGGACCGACGGACCCCCCGACGGACCGACGGACCCCCCGACGGACCGACGGACCCCCCGACGGACCGACGGACCCCCCGACGGACCGGCGGACCCCCCGACGGACAGGTCCGTCGCGACGGCCGTCGGTCGCAAGAAAATGGATTCTGCCCTTGCTGGGAAAGTGGCGCTCATAAGTGGAACGCCTCAAACTGCAATGTAAATTCATACCGTGCATATCTCATCTGACAGATGAACTCTGTCACTCAAATGAGGCTTGCATCTCTCACGGCTGCATTCTATCCTTCCTGCCTTGTTTAGCGGATCTGCGTTTGTTGTTTGAAATAATTGAGAAGTCTGTATCCCAGACACCTTTAGCTTTCTTCTTCTTCTTCTTCTTCGTCTTCTTCTTCGTCTTCGTCTTCGTCTTCGTCGTCTTCTTCTTCTTCTTCTATCACTGACAACACAGAGGAAGTGCTCTCATGATAACATAGTGCTACATTAATTTTCCTTTTTTATTCCCTATTCCCTTCTCACATAAACTTACTTCATATTGCATTCAGACTGAGACAGATCATCGTCATAGATCCACTGTTCTTACTGTATATATTTCTCTGTCTGTAATAAAGAATGTATATGTGTAATACGTGTTGACATAATGTTCTCTCTCGCCTGCGACTCAGCCAATCCTCACCTAACAAGTAACAACACTTTGGTTTAGACTCTATAGGAACCATTCAGATGGTCAACCTAAATCACAACAATTCCAAGGTGCACCCTTGATGCCTGATGAAGGTCTGACCGACCAAAACTTTGCTAAATACATTTCTGTATACGTGAAGACAGGTGTGCGCCATTCCAGTTTTTTTCCTACCCTTGCATCAACAATTCTGTCACACAATTAATCTGCGACGTCAGTGCATCTTGGAGCCTGGCACAGCTTTTACATGTTGTGCCCGGTTAAAGGGTAGTGGTTAGTGTCGAAGGACAGTGTTGATGAACGTCGCAGACATTGTGTGTTGACAGGCCGCGTCCCATCGCCAGCTGGCAGCAGCCACACACGCCTCCTTCAGTGCAGAAGAGTAAACTGGCAACATTGTAGTATATGCAACCGATCCAACTTTCCTATTCAAACCTGGCAGAGAAACCTATGAGCTCATAGCATCCATCACCACTGTGTTTAATTAACGGGTATAGCGGTTCGGGTGATCAGCAACACATTTCTTGCGTATATGCACTCAGGTGACACAGTGGTATAAATACCATTTACCAAACACCTTTCTGGGGGTTTGAATCCACTGCGGTGCATATCCGGCTTAACCCATTCTGACCTGAGATCAGATTCTAGAAATGTCAGTCGCTCTTCGATTTTTCAAAAATAGCAGACCTACAAGCTCATATCGCGCCACTCGGTGGCGCGATATGAGCTTGTAGATCTGCTATTTTTCAATAGCTAAAGCATAACATGATGCCGACACCAAAATGGGTGCCCGGTCAGAATGGCTTAAGGCTCATACATACTCCAGTTTTTGTTTTAGGTGATAGCTTATCACCTAAAACGGTGATAAGAGTTGAGGCCATCATACTCGCGGTGATGTCCTTAAGGATTGACCCCGCCTCCCTGTGGTTTACCCAACTTCTAGACCAATCAGTGAACGGGGGGTGATAGCTCCAGAGTGAAAAGACTTGTCTGATAGTAAAAACAGAGAGATGGGTCTGTGTCCGCGGTGATAGCTGATCATCACCGCGACTGACCCTTTAAAAACTACACCACGGTGATGAACCTATCACCAAAAACTGGAGTGTGTATATGAGCCTTTAGTAGCCTGCACTGCGGTGGATCGGAACAGAAGTGGCCCATGTTTGGGAGAGGGAAGCCGGGCAGAGAGGGTGATATTTGTCACTGCATGTATTCCTATGGGCTGGGCTGCCTATGTGTTGGGGCGGGAGGAGGAGTAGGACACTGACACATAGTAATGTGTGTGGGGAGGAATTAATTGGCATAGCAACTTGGGAGAAAAACTAAAGCTGACATGGTCAACATGCTGTTGGTAGACTCCATCTTATAATTATATTTTATGTATCATTAGTAAATTCACCGGTCGCTGTGTGTGTGTCTGTCCTATTCCGGGTCACCAGTGAAGTGAAATACATGTTGGGGCGGCTTCCGGGTCACATGGACACAGATTAATACTGGGACACACTTTTCCGCGTAACACACCCACACGGGGAAAACAACTCGGACGGGGCATGACGTCGTGAACACACTCGCTGTTTTGACACCACACTGAACATCGTTTGCTGTTCATATATTCAGAACGGGTAAGGACTAGTTTATTTAATTTATTCATTGCATGGCTTAATCTCAATCAATTAAGGAATGGGATATGGGAATGTTACAGATTTTGTTCACAGACACACCTGATACCATTTTCAGGTGAAGAATGAGGACTTAATTGCAATTCTGTAGAAAATTCTACCCTGGCAAAGTGCCAATCAAATTTGTGAAATGTATATCTGTACTGTTATTTTTTTCCAGCAATATGTCTGATTCACTCACTCACTCACTCACTCACTCACTCACTCACTCACTAACTTATACTCATACAGGCCTACAGTATCATAGTGAGTAATTGAGGGTGACCAAAAAAATGAGCTGCAAGCGACATAGAGAGATGAGGTGTTAATTAAGCAGGAAAAAGGGTCAAGAAGAATGTGATGACTTCTGCAGTGATGCGACCACTTTGGTCCCAGTAGTCCCAGTAGCAGTCCAGACAGACACACGTGCCTTCATGTAAATCATTAGGCTTCAAGTATACCCGTGGGTAAAAAAAGTGTCGTCATACACAGACCTTTTTTTTCTTTCTTTCTCTACTGTTCAACAATTGTGCTTGAGACTTGTTGAAATGCAAATAAGACACTCTTGAATGATTTCAACTCTTTCAGGGGATCCGTCTGATATTCCGTCTGGCAGCACAGATGATTTTATGCACGCAAGCATGAATAAGTAATGCCAGCCCGTGGCTATCAAAAGACCACCACAGTGGATGCCAAATGACATTCATTTCATATGCCAGTCATTAACCCATTCTGACCTGAGATCAGATTCTATAAACGTCTTCTACATCCTGACAGTTTTCTGATAAAGCTATGTTTCTATGGGCCGATTCATACTCCTATTTTAGAGCCGAATAAAAGTCGGTTCGGCTCTGTAGAGCCTACAATTTGACGTCATTTGAGGTTCGGGGGGACGGGTACCGTCCTAAAGTCGGCTCTTCGGTGCTACTGAAAATTTCTGACGAGACGAAATCATTTCGGCACTACAGCGCTGAAACAGCGGTAAAATAGGAGTATGAATCGGCCCTATGTCAGTCGTTCTTCGAATTTTCAAAAATAGCAGACCTACAAGCTCGTATCGCGCCACTCGGTGGCGCGATATGAGCTTGTAGATCTGCTATTTTTCAATAGCTAAAGCATAACATGATGCCAACACCAAAATGGGTGCCCGTTCAGAATGGGTTAATTGCATATAACACTGCTTTAATATGTGTGAGTGCAATTTAATAGAAACACGTTTTTCTGCAGCACAGTATACTGTTTTATCATATTGCTGTCCTCTTCCATTTTTCTTCTTATCTTTTTTTTTGTTTTTGTTTAGTAGAAGAACTATGATGCATCATAAACTATAAATTGCGTGTTATTCCATAAGGACCAGGGCAATGCAGTCATGATTTGTGAGCAGGGGTCTTGAGTCGCTCCCAAGGCTAAGAAACGGGAGACTGGAGACAAATGGAGCTGCTTCATGGACAACAAATGGGTGGTCAACACAGCGGCGTTACGGACCTGGTGATAGATAGGCGCCAGTGCAGATGTTTGTTTACTGTACCTTAGCACAACATAATGCTATGACCTTGACCTGAATGGCGTTATATCAACAAGGATAGGATTAACCCATTCTGACCTGAGATCAGATTCATACGAGGTTTTCCGCCGGACACACACTGGTCTGATGAATCCATTCTGACCTGAGATCAGATTCTAAAAATGTCAGTCGCTCTTCGATTTTTCAAAAATAGCAGACCTACAAGCTCGTATCGCGCCACTCGGTGGCGCGATATGAGCTTGTAGATCTGCTATTTTTAAATAGCTAAAGCATAACATGATGCTGACACCAAAATGGGTGCCCGTTCAGAATGGGTTAAAAAGGCTATGTCTGTAGGAGTGCAGAAATGAGTTTGGACAGATGGAAACACAATTTAGTTAAACTTGCAGAGTGACTGATTACTTTATGCCAGAGATAGAACCTGACGAAGACCTTCTGGTCGAAACGCGTTGGTCCTTGTTATTTATTTGCCTTGCTCATTTCCAAATGAATTATTTAATTTTTCACCATAGACGGAGTGCCTTGGATTCTTTTCTTTTCAAGTCTGCAATTCACATTTTTGACAAGCAGTACTACTTGGAGGAAGGATACCTTTTGTCTATACTTTATGCCTGGGTTCTGATAGTTGTTCTTAGTTGAATGATAATCCCGTCTTTCATTGAGGGAAGGTTGAGAACTTATAGTTGTATAAACTTACTGTATACAATCGGTATACAATATGGTTTCTGTCTCTGTGTACAATCCTATCCTATACTGTGAATGTTACATATATTTCTATACAGCTTATAAAGTTATAAGGCTTACAAAAGTCCTCCACTTCCTCCATGTTTAATTTGTTTACTTATCTTGCAGTTTAACAACACGAGTCACACACTAGTTTGTTGTTGCGCGTTCCGGACGGTTTAAGGCCTGCCCTTCTGCAGCCGATACTTCACATCATTTCCGTATCCGCCCTAGGGTCTAGATCTAGAGCGGATCAGAAGTCTGCAAAGCAACTCGACCACAACCCAGTCTACCATTATAAATAAACACTCAAACCCACAGTTCCACCAAGGCTGTAATATGTAATATTATTACTCAAAATGTGAAAGTAACTAGTTACGTTACTAGTTTCTGGAAAGAAGTAATATTACTGAAAGTAATATATTTCTTTAGTTACTTGACTGTGTGCATATTGTACGCACACTCACGCATGCACACAATACACGCAGGCATTTCTGTATGTGTGCATGCATACACGCAAACACATTCAGAAACATGCACGTGTAAGCACGGCACGCACACAAAGTACAAAGTGACTGACACCCAAACTGCAGTCACGGTAACACATAAACAGGGTCTGAGTGCTACATCACATCAACGACTTAAAATTGCACTGAAAATCGTTCATCAAATTGTCCTTGGCAACATTATCAGTAATGATGCCTCATCTCACTGCAGATGCAGCCACCTTATTCCTTTCAGCGCTGTTCCAATAGAAAATGAGTAATTACCGTGTTCATTTGTGTCAATTCTGTGGCCACATATTTGTTATGCATTTACTTCAATATGCTCCACATTGATATGAATAAAAACTAATAATAATAATAATAATAATAAAACTTTATTTGTATAGCACCTTTCATGACATGAAATGCAGCTCAAAGTGCTTTACAGAACAATGGAGAATAAAAGAAAAGCAAGGCAACGACATTAAAAAACAAGCAGTTACAGTGAGGACATGAAAAATAAAAAATAAAAGATCAATTAAAGGCAATGTTGTAGAAGTGGGTCTTGAGCTGAGCTTTAAAAATGTCTACAGAGGCTGCCTGACGAAGGTACAGTGGGAGCTTGTTCCAAGCCGATGGCCCGTAGAAGCAAAAAGCTGCTTCCCCGTATTTTTTTGTTGCCATTTTTTTGGGCAAAGCGAGCAAGCCCGGCGGTGGAAGACCTTAGGGGGCGGTTTGGGACATATGTAGGCAGGCAGTCATGTAGGTAGGAAGGTGCGAGACCATTGAGAGCTTTATAGACAAGTAAAATAATTTTAAAATCAATCCTAAAAACAACAGGAAGCCAGTGCAGTGATGCCAAAACTGGAGTAATATGTTCTCTCATCTTAGTTCTAGTTAAAACTCTGGCTGCTGCATTTTGGACAAGTTGTGTTCTTATCTCATGTCCATGACCCTTCTTTGAGTGGTGCAACCACTCCTACATCCAGCGATGTCCGTGTACCTGTATGTTTGTGTACCTGTATGTATGTGTGAGCACGAGTGGTGTGCGCATGCGTGAAATTGGAACGAGAGAAGTATGTGACATGGCTGCCACCTGCTGAACGCAAATCCAACTTCTGACTGCCACGGTCTGTGAGGCTGCGCACGCAGCACAGAAACAGATGTTGTGGGCGTCCATCTTGTGCTAAATAATAGCGTCAATGCTAGCGAGCTAAAATATAGCCATCCTTGCTCTAGAAAGCACCAATGTTTCCATCTAGACCACCGGATAATCAGCAAAGACCTCCGAACATCGCGCTAATTGACCAAACCACAGAGAGCTCCGTAGATTAGGAGTTATTCAGCTTTTAGATTGCCTGTATAATGGGAGGTGGACGGGACCGCTGTTGTGCAACCCGTTCTAGGTTCGATAAAGAAGGACAGGCCGAGCCAAAATAATAATGAAAAAATAGTTCTCAGCGACGCGGATTGATATCCATAATAAAGCTAATCTGACGGAGCAGAGAGAGAGAGAGAGAGAGAGAGAGAGAGTTGCACCACTCGGTTCACACAGGTGTGATTTTTTATTATAGTGGCAATGCAGGTCTAGAGCACCCTTTTCACAGCCACAACTGTGTGAAGTGAGGGGTGCTGTTATCATCGTACATCATGACGTAACATGTCGATTTGCTCGTATGACGTACATTCTCCATTCATTGTCAATGGTAGTTTGTGTAGGACAAAAATATATGACGTAATTTCTCCATTCATCCTTCTATACAGCTTTTCATCACAACACGTGTCACATTTGCCATGGCATTGACAACGAAAGGAGAATTTAAGTCATACAGTATGACAAATCAGCTTTTCATTTTTTTATATAATTTTTTATCCCACGATTTTGTAACCCATTTTTCAACCCCTGTGTCAATTATCGAATGTGATCCGAAATCGGCTTTTTGTGGCAACACAAACATTAAAGGCCATTGACAATGAAAGGATAACATTAAATACATTGACAAATAATTTAACATTGTATCATCATAGTTAAAGGATAATAACATAAGTTGACAAATTCATTAATGAGGAAGTATATTCATTTTTATTTGTTTATTTTTTTATTGGATGATGTACAATGACGAGACTAGCGCAGGTGTGATTTTTTCTTTGGTGTTGCTTAGAGAGGTTATGGCTAAATGTACACAGTATTTGCTTAGAGAGGTTATGGCTAAATGTACACAGTCTTTGCTTAGAGAGGTTATGGCTAAATGTACACAGTCTTTGCTTAGAGAGGTTATGGCTAAATGTACAGTCTTTGCTTAGAGAGGTTATGGCTAAATGTACACAGTCTTTGCTTAGAGAGGTTATGGCTAAATGTACACAGTCTTTGCTTAGAGAGGTTATGGCTAAATGTACACAGTCTTTGCTTAGAGAGGTTATGGCTAAATGTACACAGTCTTTGCTTAGAGAGGTTATGGCTAAATGTACACAGTCTTTGCTTAGAGAGGTTATGGCTAAATGTACACAGTCTTTGCTTAGAGAGGTTATGGCTAAATGTACAGTCTTTGGGTGCAGGCAGGGCCGTTGCCACTCACTGTAATAGGCTCTATGCACAGAACCACACTGCAAACATTGGGGCTCTTCTTCCTTCACAGGTCTTACCAATTATAGCCTACTAATGAGGCTCCGTTCCATTCTGGTCAAACCAGAGTCGGGGTGCTGATATTGTGCACATTTGCTCACCGGGAACACTCTGCGACACCAGTGGATCCAAGTGAACACTCTGCTACACCAGTGGATCCAAGTGAACACTCTGCTACACCAGTGGATCCAAGTGAACACTCTGCTACACCAGTGGATCCAAGTGTGGTCCAGGCAGGTACTCTCATGGTACAAAAAAACCTTGAGGGGCCGGGTTCCAATTGTGTGTAACTCTGAGTGTAAATGGAACCTAAAAGGACCCATGCGGTAAATGGTGCATTTTGGTAGCCTGGGTAAACCCACTCCCCCTGCTGGACAACATTTCATTCTGCCAGGAGGGGTGAGTCTGGCATAATCGCCTGTGTGGCTGTTTAGCCGTGGGGCGGGAGAGTAGCGTTGACGGACAACCCCTTCAGCCAATCAGCGTATATCAAAACAAGAGGCGTCATCTAAACGCGTTCCGTTCCTACTTCCTCATTCCCATGTTTGTTGTTGTGAATGAGTCGAGGAGTTCACACGTCATCAACTGCTCAAATCGTTCCTGATTGGCCAACGTGCGCTGTCAATCACATACATAGATTGTGCATTACATTCACCCATTCACACACACATTCATACACCGATTGCGGCGGAAGCCATGCAAGGTAGCAACCAGCACATCGGGAGCAATTTGGGGTTCAGTGTCTTGCCCAAGGACACTTCGACATGTAGACAGGAGGAGCCGGGATTCGAACCGCCGACCCATGGATCATTGGACGACCTGCTCTACCTCTTGAGCCACAGTCGCCCCGTGCGGTACACCTGGCCAGGGCACTGCATGCATCCATGCAGTGCCCTGTTGGCCAGGTGTAGCGACTGTAATCAGTGCTGATTATTGCTATTGGTTTAATTCAATAGCTTTCCAAAAAAATGGTTGGATTAGAATAGGAGCTATAAGGTGCAGAAAGTATTTTGACCCATGGCTTTACTCACTCTCCTGAGCGTCTGGTACGATCGAGACCAAGCACTATTGGCCATATTCAGACCGCAGCCATCTTGCTAGCAGTGATACTAACCAATAGAGAGCCCATTCATCCAAACAGAAAAGTCCCATCTATATATATTAATCAACGTCAAAATCACCAACATTGCAGCTGTAGGGAAAGCTTGAATTATCCTCTTTCAATCTAAAGTTTTTGTTTAATCCATTCCGACCTGAGATCAGATTCATATGAGGTTTCCACTGGACACACACTGGTCTGATTAACCCATTCTGACCTGAGATCAGATTCTAGAAATGTCAGTCGCTCTTCGATTTTTCAAAAATAGCAGACCTACAAGCTCGTATCGCGCCACTCGGTGGCGCGATATGAGCTTGTAGATCTGCTATTTTTATATAGCTAAAGCACGACATGATGCACGACAAAATGGGTGCCCGGTCAGAATGGGTTAATAAAAATCCACCGTAGACATGCTATGAGCTACGTACTTCCTGTCAAGAAATTCCTTGCAGATGATTATTTTCTAAGTATCAGAGTTTGGAAGTGCTCGTTATCAGTAAAGCAACCACCTGCTGCCTGCTGCATTATGTGCACATTCAAAACAGGTGGTACGCACGGGCCGTTGAGTGATTTTCAACAAGCGCTTCCAAACTCCAACACACGTCCACACAAATCATGCAAGGAAAGCTTTCCCTACCGCTGCAATGTGATTTTGACGTTGTTTACTATAATTTGATAGGACTTTTCTGTTTGGATGAATGGGCTGTCTATGGGTAGTATCACCTACTGTAGGTCCTAGGTAGGTAGCACCAATTGCTGGCAAGATGGCCACGGTCTGAATATGGCCCATATAGGCCTACCCTTGTTTAAATAAGGCTGATATATTTCCCTGGGAGAACCTTTGCGCGACGCAGACAACGCGACTGCGTGGGAGCCCAGAGGCAAGGGGGGGCACACGGCCACCCACCCGTTGCCGTCTGTAAAATAAAATTATAAACACATACAGAGATGATGCAATGACAGTTGAGTTGAACAAAGTTTGGTGGGGCCTGGTGGTGGCTGCTGAACACGCAGCCATACACCAGTCCATATTACCATATGCATAGCCAACACGCAGTTTGGGCTTGTTTTTACATGCTGCTGGCTGCTGAACACGCAGCCATACACCAGTCCATACCGTATGCATAGCCAACACGCAGTTTGGGCTTGTTTTTACATGCTGCAGAGCTCTGTTGCTCTGATTACAATCGCGATAGCTATACCGTCAGAACTGCTGTACAGTTCACCGCTGCACTGTTTATCCCATTCTGACATGAGATCAGATTCATACGAGGTTTCTGCCGGACACACACTGGTCTGATGAACCCATTCTGACCTGAGATCAGATTCTAGAAATGTCAGTCGCTCTTAGATTTTTCAAAAATAGCAGACCTACAAGCTCGTATCGCGCCACTCGGTGGCGCGATATGAGCTTGTAGATCTGCTATTTTTCAATAGCTAAAGCATAACATGATGCCAACACCAAAATGGGTGCCCGGTCAGAATGGGTTAAAAGCCAAAAACTGTCAGTTTCGGCTACGTTCACGTTCACAACTCTTGAACGGGAGAGAAAGTGTTCTACATAGTCAATTAACTCAGTTCAGTAGTCAATTTCAATTTCAATTCAAAGGGCTTTATTGGCAGGAGAAAACATACGTTTACATTGCCAAAACAGAAAGAACAATACAACAATACAGCAATACACTCAAAACAAAGATTATACATTTGAAAGTCAGAATCTTCAATAGATCAATTTCTATGTACCAAGATCACTCGATGCAGGTATAGTGCAGGAATGTACACACAATGATTAGTCTTTAGGGTGGTTGTGTTCCATTTGATATCCTTCTCCTATCACAGCAACTCACAAATCTTGCTGCTGTGTTTTGCACATTGTTGTACTTCACCCAGCAGACATGGGAGTTTTTTGTCATTGGTCATGTTTTCAAAATCTCCGTGTGTGGTTGTAATCTGTGGGAAGTATGTGTCTCTGATGTCTTGGTACAATGGACAGATGGTTAGGAAGTGTAGCTCGGTTTCCACTTCAGTAGTCATTAAGCAGCACACTCCTAGACCAGCATTTGGGGTCTCGACTGGCTGGGTGTGCGTCCCTCAAGCTGGCCAGTTAGGCTGCAGCATTAAGCCACGCTTGTGCGTCAAGTATGTTCTCAACCAAATTGGCCTGTTGTGGACTGACAACCATATACTGTATGGAGCCGTGACATGACACGTGACACGACTGACGGGATATGCAGGTTTTCATAGTAAAATGCGACCTATACAGTCGCAATAAAAAAATGCTTTGTTTAAAAAGGAAAGTCTGCAGACCCCTCTTAAAAGAGTCAACCGACTGTGGTGCTCTCAAGTGGGCAGGGAGAGCGTGCCACAGTTCGGGGGGCGATCGAGCAGAACTAAGGTCTGTGCACAGCGAGGTGCTGGCTAGAGGCAACTATGAAAGAATGTTGACTTCCCGCACTTCAGATGCCAGAAGTCATCCATTTTGTTGGTGCCCCTTGCACCTATTGATTGACTGTCTGATAAATGGCTGTTCTTCCCTGGACATGAACCCATTACTTCCTGAGCTTGCAGCAGAAATGTTCTTTACAAGACGGCATTTATTTGCACTGCATGATCATCAGCACATTTTGCTACAAATAATGTATCAAAAATAATGACACATTGATAATTATAGTATAGCCCTGACATTGTTATATCCGGGATCAATAGATATACATATTTTGAACGATACATGCATACTGTACATCCATTATGAAAATCTTTACATTGATGGCCAGATGATGTATGGAGGTCAGATACAGTACAATCCAGCCCAAAGGTGATAATAATACATAATCACAGAACTTGGCATAGTCTAGAAGTCATTTTTCATTTTGGAATGAAACCTTGGTCATGATGATGTGCTGTCAAGGTGTTGTTTGGTTTTACAGTGTCACAGATATATAGCATTTATTTTTATTTTTTATTTTTTTGTACTGTAATTCCAAAATTGGAATTTGGAAAAATATTTCTGCCCTGTGTTCCAGCTGAAAAATCAAGGGGGATATTTCTCTTGTGACATCAACATTATAGAAGACACACTCTGGAGTTGTTTGTTCTTTCAATAGTATAAGAGCAGCACTCATATTTACTACTGTACTTTACTCTGGCTTCACATTAACACAAAACAGCCAACAGGGTGTAATGAAAATGTTTGTACTACTCACTAATTGCTATTTTTTAATTGCTGCTATTCCACCACTACCAATGTAGACAAGGTTTCCCTGAAGCCTCATGTCAAGGCAAACTCTCTTCCTGGGGCCTGTTTCACAAAACTTGGATTAGAGATTAAGCCGGGATTTAACACATATCCTGGCTTAATATATCCTGGATCAGCGATTAACCGGTTGACCATGAAAGCTGGTTAATCCTGCCAGATTAATTTAACCAGTTAACCTGGATATGTTGAGGCTTGATTCGGTTTCATGAAAGTGATGCTACATTAGTTACCATGGAAACTAATGCTTTGGACTTAGCCTGCCCCGGACCAGGCTAACAGCCAGGTTTAACCTAATCCTGATGTCTTTACTGTTCATTAAACGCCCAATGCATTCTCAATGGCAATAGCACAAACTTTGGCATACTACTAGTCCTACATACTTACACCTAGAAAACCCATTCAAACCTATTTAGGTTCATCTTACGGTGGACATGTTTGCCTGAAAAGGAATCTTTGAAATGTTTCATAGTTTTAGAAATATAGTGCTTTCAAATTTGAGACATTTATAGGCAGATAGTGGCATGTCAAAAAATCACTTTCACCTAGAAACTCCATTCACACTTTGTAAAATTCAGTTTACTGTGGAGACAGATGCTGGAACTTTTTACTTTTAAATGTTTTGTAGTTTCTGAGTTATTTAATTTAAGCAGTCAAACTGATCACAAACCAATGATGTTTTCCAGACTTATTCAATTATTATGGGTTTATGTTGCCTTATTTGTATCGGTCTGCATTAAAGGACTAATTTAAGCACTATATAAAATCAAATAACCAAAATATATAGGCTGCACAACATCATCACAGCTTGTGAGCTTGTAGATCAGCTGCTTTTGGTGAATGTCCCCCAGAATAGGTTTGATGTCGTGCAAGTGCACGGTTAAGAAGAATTATTATATTATATTATATTATATATATTTTTTTGTAAAAGTGAAAACCACTAAATATTACCATTACTCATTGTTTTACAACATATTACCATTGTAACGTTTCACCCACTATTGAACCCATGACCCACAGTTCACCAGTCCGGCGCCTGTCTGGACAACAACCCCCTTCCCCAAAGGTATAGCTCCCTCAGAGGAGGGAGTTATGGCCAAATATCACAATGCGACAATATCATTATGCTTACAATATTATAATTCTGTTTTAAGTTAATAGTAGTGGTAAAATGTAAACTATATTTTTGGGGTAGTTAATCATTCAGTCTATTCACTATTGAGAGTATGTTCTCTCTTTAATTACAGCAGCAGTATTTATTTTAGAAGCTTAACTCCTTGTATCAGTAAGTCTTGAATAATTAGTAAAGATACTGAGATATACAAAAGGGGGCAGTAATGCAACTATTAAGGATGCAAACTGCCATAATACCGCATGAAGAAGAAGGATCAGTAAATCTGTGTTCTACAGAATGGGTCTAGAGACAAAAAGCCAGGCTGTCTATTCAGCCAGGCTTGCTGATCCCGGCTCGCCAAATACGCCAATTCTGAGCCTCGCTTGGCTTTAGTGGAACGGAATAAACCAGGCTGTAAAGACCAGGATTGAAAAAGCCTGGTTTTGGCCTAAATCCTGGATTAGTTAATGCAAGTTTCGTGAAACAGGCCCCTGGGTATGTATGTACAGTAAAGCTTTGCATTAACTTGATCCACCTTGGTGGGGTCGATGAGTTCCAGCTTCCATGCAAGTGCTCGGCAAGACTTTGAATTGAAAGACAACACGAAAGGATAGGGCACAGGGTATAATCTACCAAAGAGCTCTTTTGTGATCACTCGCGCAGCAGTCTGTTGGAAAGTGTGTCATTGGGGGCAGCAGCGGTTGGCGAGCCTCATATGAGTGAGCGCATGCATGTGTGCGTGTGTGCATGGCAGAGATGGGTAGGAGGTCACTCACTGCCTATACCTTGGCACGCAGTCACCTTGTCTTCAGATCAGAGCTTTGCCATGAACCTGGAGGCTGGCAACGAGTGGCCGGGGGAGATAACACGGCCACTGGGACATTACGGATGCAGGCCTTAGCTGAGCCAAGGGTGGAGACAGCGGGGGCAGAGCTCAGGGCTCTGATAATGCTGCTGATGTTTACAGTCGGCGATCAAGAGTGGGGCAAAAACTAAACTGTGGTCAAGGCCTGCCGGACTCAAAAATTTTATTTGTTTGACTTTCTTTCTTTTTCTGTGTAAATGAGGATACTATTTCTGTGCTCTTTGACCGAAGCACTGTTTTGAACAGCGTAGGCGTAGTGATCTTTGTAAGAATGAAGCCAAATTGAAGCCTTGTTTGAGAAATGTGGCGCAGCAACTACGTTTGTGTAGCACATGTAAAAGTCCCATGCAAACAGGCAGTTAAAACTAAAGTGCTCTACAGAAAAGCATAAAATAAATTGAAAGGCACTAGAATGCATTTTTAAATGCAACATAGAAGACTAGGATATAGGCTACAATAAATAAATAAGAAGAATGTGCACAGACCTAATCGCACCTCACTCTCTAAATTATCTTTCCTATCATATCCTCATCCTTTTCTCTTTCTTTCTTTCTTTCTTTCTTTCTTTCTTTCTTTCTTTCTTACCAACAGACGGGTTACTCCTGGAGGATTGGTAGTGTACTAGGATGGCAGCTCTCCTCTTATCTGACAGTAACAGTTCCCTGCACGCACGCATGCACGCACGCACGCACGCATGCGCACACACACACACACACACACACACACACACACACACACACACACACACACACACACACACACACACACACTCTTCGCTGGCCTCTAGTTGGTCTGCCTTTTCCAATCTGTGCCAAGTGAGCAGTAGCTAAAAAATATCACACCCGTGTGCAAGTGAGGGGCGCTAACTGATGTTATGATCAGGTGATGTAATGGTGATGTAAAACAAACGGTGACAAAACAAACATTAAATTCTCTTCATTGTTAATGGCATTTAATGTTTGTGTTGGGAGAGACGAGAGAGATTGATAAAGGGAGGGCGCTGCGCTCTCTTCAGCGCTGAGCTCTAATCATGTTCAAGACGGATATCTCGTGTTGAACTGCAGCCCGGTTAAAAGCACTCGGAGGAAATTAATTAATTAGAAACAAATGGTTCGGCTGTTTCGCTCGGAAATTCCTGCCGAAGTTCGAGTCCTAAAAACAGGGCTAGGGTACAGCCTTAACGCATTCTGACCGGGCACCCATTTTGGTGTTTAGCATCATGTTATGCTTTAGCTATTGAAAAATAGCAGATCTACAAGCTCATATCGCGCCACCGAGTGGCGCGATACGAGCTTGTAGGTCTGCTATTTTTGAAAAATCGAAGAACGACTGACATTTTTTAGAATCTGATCTCAGGTCAGAATGGGTTCATCAGACCAGTGTGTGTCCAGTGGAAACCTCGTGTGAATCTGATCTCAGGTCAGAATGGGTTAATATATACACATACACAGTATATATAGTATTGTCCCGAATATAAGACAACTCTGAGTATAAGACGACCCCCATGTTTCAAGACTCATTTGTGAGAAAATAACATTGAATTTCAAATAGTCTAGCCCCCGATTATAATACCACCACGTTTTTAGGATATTTCCATTGGTGAAAAAACATAGTCTTATATTCAGGCCAAATTGGGTATATAATTTATCGATATTGATGTGTACGTACCATAGGAGAGACAACAGGCAAAATTATTCTACATTCCCTAATTGCGTACACTTCTTGTAAATTAACCACTGGTTGAGAACCACTGCTCAGGGCCATAGACTGTATGAAAGGCACAGTGGAGAATTCACTGTCCCGTTCATCCAATTTGTAGTCACAGTCGGTGTGAAATTAATTTCTGATTTACTATAAGGGCATCGGCATGCAGTCGACAGACAGCCTTGTGGTCACACTGTTTCTGCATGAGGCAGAGTGCAACAGGGCAGTACTGGAATGGTGGGATGTTGCTTCAGGGAGCTCATAAATGTAAAGCTAAATTTGTGGATGATGAAATGTGAAATAAACAGAACGCCAACACATTTGGGAGGGATAGAATTTGACACTAACTTAGAGAAATAGAATTTGCCCATCTGTTGCTTTTAAAATTAAACATATTAAGGCACAAAACCTACGCCTGGAAACAGATGGCAGGACAAAGATTTAATGATCGTTTCTAAAAAAGAAAAGTCTGTTTAAATGTGAATGTCTTCTTTGGCAGTGGAGTATCTGTCATAACTTCAACATAATAGCAGCACTTGACAACAGCACATACAGAAAGTGGGATGTTTAGTTTAGTTTATTAAGGATCCCCATTAGTCTACACCGTAGTGGAGACTATTCTTCCTCATGGGGTCCAGGCAGAAATCACATCACAATACAAATCATAATGTGCAGCACAGCATGATCCATGTCTCTGAACAAAGACACAAACCTAAAGAACAAAATTTATAACGGTAAAAGAAAGAAAAGATTGCTGCCTTGCCCTTGAGTTTTCTTTTAGAGTCAAATGTGGGGGGAGCACACAGCATGCAATGGCTCTGTTCATTTCTTAAGTGCATTGGTTTTGGGCAGAGGAAAAGTAAAGTGACCATTTAGTGCATGTCTAGTATTGTAATCATGTCTTGCATTTGCAGGTAATAGCTGTAGAAACAAACTGAAGGGTTTCTGTGAGGAATACACATTCTTTGAAAGCAGAATAAGGCTGTATGCCAGTCTTTCATTCACCCTCATCCATGACAGCCTGACATGCATGGAAACTGCACATAGATCCGAAGTCCCGTTAGTCTGAACATGCACTGCTCCCGTGCTTGCGGTTAGGTTTAGGTTTGCTCCCGTGCTTGCGGTTAGGTTTAGGTTAGGGTTAGAGATAGGGATAGTAATTTTGGAACAATGAACCTTCTGACTAATGACACAGCACCACATGCATAGCATCCACACTAGTCCTGACAAAGCAATGAAGAGCTAGTCTTGCCGCCCTGTTCTGAGCAAGCTGAAGTTTGGAACACGTTATTCCAACCAGTTCCTTTCCCCTCCATCAGGCGCCCTGGCTGGCCAGGGGGAGGCAGTTTAGTGACCAGGATTACTCATTACTGCATGTTTTTTGTGAGGGTACCTACCTACCCTAGGGGACACGGGGAGAACATGCAAACTCCACACAGAAAGGCCCTTTTGCCAACCCCGCCTTCGGGTTCTGGGCACTGATGACGCGGAGGAGGAAAACACGCCGCCAGCACCCACAGCGTCCCGAGCGGGAATCGAACCCAGGACCTTCTAGCTGTGAGGCGATAGCACTACCAACTGTGCCACCGTGCCCCACAGTTTAACTTCTTTAACCTGTTCAATCGCAGCACCCTGCAAAGAGAGACTTAATTTCTGATCTGTCCTGATAGGTCAAGGTCAAGGTAAACTTTATTGTCCACAAGGGAAATTTGTCTTGGTTTTTCACCCCAGCTACAGCCACACAGAAAACATCAATGAAAACAACAATACATTACAGAGGAAGACACAACAATACACAATTGCACAAATGATGAGGATCATCTAGCCTCACGCAGTTACCGCTGTTTCAGAGCCTCGTTCAACATCTTAGTTGATGCTGGTACAAACGATTTTTTTAATCTGATGTACTTCTCCTAGAGGGCAGAAGTACAAACTTGCCATTTAAAACATGGGTAAGTAACATCACTGATAGCCTATTTAGAACCAATTACAATACATTTAGGATGTCGATTGCTGTTGACGATTCAACTGACAACATCCAGATGCAGTATTTAATTGGTTAGAGTTATGAGGAACGTGACTGTTGCTGGGATGGAACAGTAACATTGTGCAGGACTCTGCAAAGTTCATCTTTCATATCGTCCAGTATGGTTGTTGTGCAACTACAGGATAGGTTTTGATTACTTTGTGATTCTCCCGTCTCACCTTTGAAACCATACCTGAGTCTCCTTTCTGCAATATCTATATTGTAAGAGTTTCTGATAGGCCTACATTTTGAAACGTGTTGCTTGCAATTCAAAAGGTTGAACCTAATACAACCCGCACTTTTATACTATACATTCTTTGTGGACTTATCATAGTATAGAAACAAACTAATATATTTTAACACAAACGTGTTGGTGCCTATCCATTATTGCTGTAAAAAGTGTTAAAAAGTGACAACCTCATTTATCCCAATTTCAAACATGGTAATAGCTCAGTTTAGCTTGGCCTAAATTCAAGTCCTGGTGTGAGGTTTCCAGTTAATAAATGCCGGGAGGCATGTATTCACTTTATTTTTATTTTATAGTAAATCATTATTATAATGATTTAACCCATTCTGACCGGGCACCCATTTTGGTGTCAGCATCATGTTATGCTTTAGCTATTTAAAAATAGCAGATCTACAAGCTCATATCGCGCCACCGAGTGGCGCGATACGAGCTTGTAGGTCTGCTATTTTTGAAAAATCGAAGAGCGACTGACATTTTTAGAATCTGATCTCAGGTCAGAATGGGTTCATCAAACCAGTGTGTGTCCGGCGGAAACCGCGTATGAATCTGATCTCAGGTCAGAATGGGTTAAAATGCAAACGTATGCATATAGCACGACGATAACCCATACGTTGTCATCATGCTATATGCATGGTTAGCATTTTCATTATTTCATCCTGCTCCTCACAATAGTGGCTTAGTGACTAGAAGTGAAGAATTCCAAATACATTGCATGTGTTTGGACGTCATGGCCATAATAACATGACGTAGGAACATTGTTTCACCACCATCTTCAGAAATCATATTATTTTATGGGAGGAATCTTTAAAGAAGGTGTTTCATTAAGTATTAATTATTCATTATCTAACTATACACAACTCAAAATGTCCTTTCTGCATTATTCGCATCCTGTATGTTCATGCATTTGTCAGTAGTCCTGCATGTGCAAATAATTGAATGTTTCATTATTGCAGTGCTAAAGCAATTAACACCTGTCAGATATATATACCACTGTATGATATTATCGTGAAACAGTCATGGCCATAACCATGTACAGTTATGGGCGGCAATCATTTTAATCATAAAACCTGTCCAGGCCTTATGATTGATTGTGGCGTAACAATATTCAGTTGATTGTATTCTAGTTCATATATTAGCCCATTCTGACCGGGCACCCATTTTGGTGTCGGCATCATGTTATGCTTTAGCTATTGAAAAATAGCAGATCTACAAGCTCATATCGCGCCACCGAGTGGCGCGATACGAGCTTGTAGGTCTGCTATTTTTGAAAAATCGAAGAACGACTGACATTTTTTTAATCTGATCTCAGGTCAGAATGGGTTCATCAGACCACTGTGTGTCCGGCGGAAACCTCGTATGAATCTGATCTCAGGTCAGAATGGGTTAGGGATTCGTCAACCAAAGTAACACAATTACACGCCTTGTGCTGTCTTGAAATCCTAATTCATTATTACACAGCGAGGGCATTGGCTTACCAAATTCAATATAGCTCTCTCTCCGTCAGAACAATTATTGTTTCAAGGTTTAATTCAGTGTGTTTCAAGGTTTAATTCAGTGACATTCATCTACTTGGAGGAAGTTAATGCAAACTAATTTGTAATCTAATGAAACAAATAAAAATAAATAAAAAAAAGATCACATGATGCAACGCTACAATAGAATCAGTGCATGCATGCACTTCAAACACTGCCCAAACAATTTAATCAAGTCTGCCTCTAAAATGTATTAACACTGTGTGTGTGTGTGTGTGTGTGTGTGTGTGTGTGTGTGTGTGTGTGTGTGTGTGTGTGTGTGTGTGTGTGTGTGTGTGTGTGTGTGTGTGTGTGTGTGTGTGTGTGTGTGTGTGTGTGCGCTCGCTTGTGCATGCAGTCTGTAGTAATCTGTCAAAGTTCCATTAGTTATTATAATTATGTATCAATTCCAGGAGTCACATTTCAGTGTAATTGTACTCGCTAAAACTCTTGGTTTACTGTGTAGAGTATTAGAAATGAGACTTTGAATGAGGTATTGCAGACACAGTATGTGCCTGGTAGTAAAGACAGAGACATTTGGAGAGAAGTAACTGAGTGTGTGTGTGTGTGTGTGTGTGTGTGTGTGTGTGTGTGTGTGTGTGTGTGTGTGTGTGTGTGTGTGTGTGTGTGTGTGTGTGTGTGCATGCTCTACGGCAATCAGTGGACATAATCAGAGACAATGACCTCATTGTTGGAAGAAGATCTGGATGGAAGTACCTGACTGACCTTGACTATGCGGATGATGTCGCCCTGACCGCGGAGCACATAACATCTGCTCAGACTCTGCTCATCTCAGGTCTGCAAAGCCATCGGGAAAACCAGAGACTGATAAAGATGCTTTGAAGTTAAACCTGGAGGAACTACACCATGCAGCCTCCGCTGCCTGTGAAAGGCTTTCAGTGCGTCTGGATTGATTCAGCTCAAGAAGGGGGGAAATTGGGGCGCGGTGGCGCAGTCGGTATAGCGCTGTCGACCTCACAGCTAAGACGGTCCTGGGTTTTATTCCCGCCAGGGATGCTGCTGTGACCTGTGGGCGATGGGTGTGTATTCTCTCATCCGCATCGGTGGGGTTGGCGAAAGGGCCTACAATGGTGTGATAAAAATTATGAAAACATGGCGTGAGTGTGTGCATGTTTGCACACCGTGTCATGGCGTTTAGATAGACGATGGGTTGTTGCCTCCAAGGTGTGGTTGCCTAGAGACGAGGCAGCCAATCAGGATGATAGGTCGTCACTATATGGACAGCCAATGAGAAATTGGTTGTGAAAGCCACGCCGAGAGAAAATAGACCAGCATGATTTTCAAGCAGCTGGTAAAAAGAAGGGGGAAATGGATGGTGTTCCAGTGAACCCCACCAGGGTTTCAAATCCAACCGTGATGCGTCCATTTGGGCTGAATGTCTATGTATCTGTTTCCAATGTCCCATAAGTAAATAATAAATTGAAATATTTTTAATATATTCCTTAAACATTTTAACAAAAATTGCACAAAATATGGATGTCCTTGACGTGAATAATTGTGGGAACCCCACTGCTTTAAACATTAGGAAGCAAGTCCAAATTAGAGCAACTACTGTACACTTTAGAAACAAGCACCCGGCAACTACCAATAATGTATTTAACCCATTCTGACCGGGCACCCATTTTGGTGTCAGCATCATGTCATGCTTTAGCTATTGAAAAATAGCAGATCTACAAGCTCGTAGCGCGCCACTGACATTTTTTTAGAATCTGATCTCAGGTCAGAATGGGTTCATCAGACCAGTGTGTGTCCCAGTGGAAACCCTCGTATGAATCTGATCTCAGGTCAGAATGTGTTAAAAGCGACTTTACAGAAAAACAAGCCAAAGGTTGCATATAAGCAGACACACAAGTAGCCCTAGTACATTCCCACCGAAACAGGTGGATTGTGTGTACGTTCTCCTACGGGCTAGGACGATGGCTGTCAGCTGAGATTTAGTTTTTTTAATGATATTTTTTGGCTATTTCTGCCTTTATTGATAGATTGACAGTAGACTGACAGGAAATGGGGAGAGAGACATGGGGGGAAGACATGTGGCAATGGCCGTTTGGATCAGGATACACCCGTACAGACCCATTTGGAACCCATTAACCCATTCTGGTCCAACGAAGCATTTCTCACAGTAGTTTATAGGCTTCTCCCTGTAAAAGAATGCAGTCCTGAATACCTTGAATGAATGACCTGAAGGAATGCAGTCCTACTGTGTGGGTCAGCACTTATATAGGTTAGCGGGCCTACATATGACGTAGACATGATGTCACATGTCACCATAAACAGACTGTGTTAAATATGATATATTTGGGACCAGATATTACTGTATATGGGTCCAGATATTACTGTATATGGGTCCAGATATTACTGTATATGGGTCCAGATATTACTGTATATGGGTCCAGATATTACTGTATATGGGTCCAGATATTACTGTATATGGGTCCAGATATTGACTGTATATGGGTCCAGATATTACTGTATATGGGTCCAGATAGTGACTGTATATGGGTCCAGATATTACTGTATATGGGTCCAGATATTACTGTATATGGGTCCAGATATTACTGTATATGGGTCCAGATATTACTGTATATGGGTCCAGATATGACTGTATATGGGTCCAGATATGACTGTATATGGGTCCAGATGTTACTGTATATGGTTCCAGATATTACTGTATATGGGTCCAGATATTACTGTATATGGGTCCAGATATTACTGTATATGGGTCCAGATATTACTGTATATGGGTCCAGATATTACTGTATATGGGTCCAGATATTACTGTATATGGGTCCAGATATTACTGTATATGGGTCCAGATATTACTGTATATGGGTCCAGATATTGACTGTACATGGGTCCAGATATTACTGTATATGGGTCCAGTTATTGACTGTATATGGGTCCAGATATTGACTGTATATGGGTCCAGATATTACTGTATATGGGTCCAGATATTACTGTATATGGGTCCAGATATTACTGTATATGGGTCCAGATATTACTGTATATGGGTCCAGATATTACTGTATATGGGTCCAGATATTACTGTATATGGGTCCAGATATTACTGTATATGGGTCCAGATATTACTGTATATGGGTCCAGATATTACTGTATATGGGTCCAGATATTACTGTATATGGGTCCAGATATTGACTGTATATGGGACCAGATATTACTGTATATGGGTCCAGATATTGACTGTATATGGGTCCAGATATTGACTGTATATGGGTCCAGATATTGACTGTACATGGGTCCAGATATTGACTGTATATGGGTCCAGATATTACTGTATATGGGTCCAGATATTGACTGTATATGGGTCCAGATATTACTGTATATGGGTCCAGATATTACTGTATATGGGTCCAGATATTACTGTATATGGGTCCAGATATTACTGTATATGGGTCCAGATATTACTGTATATGGGTCCAGATATTGACTGTATATGGGTCCAGATATTGACTGTATATGGGTCCAGATATTGACTGTATATGGGTCCAGATATTACTGTATATGGGTCCAGATATTACTGTATATGGGTCCAGATATTGACTGTATATGGGTCCAGATATTACTGTATATGGGTCCAGATATTGACTGTATATGGGTCCAGATATTACTGTATATGGGTCCAGATATTACTGTATATGGGTCCAGATATTACTGTATATGGGTCCAGATATTGACTGTATATGGGACCAGATATTACTGTATATGGGTCCAGATATTACTGTATATGGGTCCAGATATTGACTGTATATGGGACCAGATATTACTGTATATGGGTCCAGATATTGACTGTATATGGGTCCAGATATTGACTGTATATGGGTCCAGATATTGACTGTATATGGGTCCAGATATTGACTGTATATGGGTCCAGATATTACTGTATATGGGTCCAGATATTACTGTATATGGGTCCAGATATTACTGTATATGGGTCCAGATATTACTGTATATGGGTCCAGATATTACTGTATATGGGTCCAGATATTGACTGTATATGGGTCCAGATATTACTGTATATGGGTCCAGATATTGACTGTATATGGGTCCAGATATTACTGTATATGGGTCCAGATATTACTGTATATGGGTCCAGATATTACTGTATATGGGTCCAGATATTGACTGTATATGGGACCAGATATTACTGTATATGGGTCCAGATATTACTGTATATGGGTCCAGATATTGACTGTATATGGGTCCAGATATTACTGTATATGGGTCCAGATATTGACTGTATATGGGTCCAGATATTACTGTATATGGGTCCAGATATTACTGTATATGGGTCCAGATATTACTGTATATGGGTCCAGATATTACTGTATATGGGTCCAGATATTACTGTATATGGGTCCAGATATTACTGTATATGGGTCCAGATATTGACTGTATATGGGTCCAGATATTACTGTATATGGGTCCAGATATTACTGTATATGGGTCCAGATATTGACTGTATATGGGTCCAGATATTACTGTATATGGGTCCAGATATTACTGTATATGGGTCCAGATATTACTGTATATGGGTCCAGATATTACTGTATATGGGTCCAGATATTACTGTATATGGGTCCAGATATTACTGTATATGGGTCCAGATATTACTGTATATGGGTCCAGATATTGACTGTATATGGGTCCAGATATTACTGTATATGGGTCCAGATATTACTGTATATGGGTCCAGATATTACTGTATATGGGTCCAGATATTACTGTATATGGGTCCAGATATTGACTGTATATGGGTCCAGATATTACTGTATATGGGTCCAGATAGTGACTGTATATGGGTCCAGATATTACTGTATATGGGACCAGATATTACTGTATATGGGTCCAGATATTACTGTATATGGTGTGGAGTCTTGGTGGGAAATGAACAGGCAGAACAGGGTATTGCAGCACTTCAAAACGCTGTTTATTAGCAAGAAGGTTGATTATGACAGTTAGATCACAATGAGACGCTCGACATCCGTCTCTGGGTAGCATTCACAAGCGTACAGTATTATTGGCTTCACAGGATTCCTTCGATCGCCTGGAGTAGGGTGAGAAACATCCGTTAGTTTCAACTTAGATTATACAGTCTTCTTCTTACGGCACGACTCCACACTGGAGGGCTCGTTATAATAAGAAACGATAAGAATAATAATAATATGACGGCGGAGCCTTGCTTCGTGACGTCGTCAGTATTTAGCCTTTACTGTAGTGTATCTTCTCCCATAGCGGGTTCAGCTCCGAGCGTGCACCTGCCGTTTAGCCCACCGGCGTTCAATACAACGAGAGCCTGCTTGCTAGGCAGTCCTCGAAGAATAGTCTGTGTGGAATTAAATAGGTTTCCTTCCGACCTTTTAGTATGGGTTCCAGTTGTCTTCGCTGTGGCAGGGCTGCCCCCCTGTTGCGTCGCGGTAACTGTGAACTCCTGGAACTCCCGTTCCTAATTCACTCATTCATCCGTGTCGTCCGAGGTCTCTGTCCCGCGGACATTCCCTGGCCCGATCCTGAAAGCCTGTGACGGGGAGAGTGACAGTTAAGGCATGCAGAGATATATACACAGGAGTGTGTGTGTTTGGTGAGAGCGTGTGTGTCTGCTTACCCCCCGACGGTTTGTGCGTGCGTGCCTCCGTGAGCGCTTGTGTGTGTGAACCAGCCGCTGTCAGACCGACTACTAAGTCTTCCTTTTATACGCCGGGTGTGGCCGCTTGCTGGTTTGGGCGCGGTCCGTCCATCAGCTCAATCTGGTGGAGGAGGAGGTTCGGGACGTAGACATCCCCTATTAGGCGGCCGAGGGCGTGTCTTACGATCCGAGGCGTCTTCTGTCTGACAGCTTGTCTGGTTGCCCTGGCAACGCACTTACCATCGCGGGGTGTCGCTCGCGAGACCCCACAATGGGTCCAGATATTACTGTATATGGGTCCAGATATTACTGTATATGGGTCCAGATATTACTGTACATGGGTCCAGATATTTACTGTATATGGGACCAGATATTACTGTATATGGGTCCAGATATTACTGTATATGGGTCCAGATATTACTGTATATGGGTCCAGATATTACTGTATATGGGTCCAGATATTACTGTATATGGGTCCAGATATTGACTGTATATGGGTCCAGATATTACTGTATATGGGTCCAGATATTACTGTATATGGGTCCAGATATTACTGTATATGGGTCCAGATATTACTGTATATGGGTCCAGATATTACTGTATATGGGTCCAGATATTACTGTATATGGGTCCAGATATTACTGTATATGGGTCCAGATATTACTGTATATGGGTCCAGATATTACTGTATATGGGTCCAGATATTGACTGTATATGGGTCCAGATATTACTGTATATGGGTCCAGATATTGACTGTATATGGGACCAGATATTACTGTATATGGGTCCAGATATTGACTGTATATGGGTCCAGATATTGACTGTATATGGGTCCAGATATTACTGTATATGGGTCCAGATATTACTGTATATGGGACCAGATATTACTGTATATGGGTCCAGATATTACTGTATATGGGTCCAGATATTACTGTATATGGGTCCAGATATTACTGTATATGGGTCCAGATATTACTGTATATGGGTCCAGATATTACTGTATATGGGTCCAGATATTACTGTATATGGGTCCAGATATTACTGTATATGGGTCCAGATATTACTGTATATGGGTCCAGATATTACTGTATATGGGTCCAGATAGTGACTGTATATGGGTCCAGATATTACTGTATATGGGTCCAGATATTACTGTATATGGGTCCAGATATTACTGTATATGGGACCAGATATTACTGTATATGGGTCCAGATATTACTGTATATGGGTCCAGATATTACTGTATATGGGACCAGATATTACTGTATATGGGTCCAGATATTACTGTATATGGGTCCAGATATTACTGTATATGGGTCCAGATATTACTGTATATGGGTCCAGATATTACTGTATATGGGTCCAGATATTGACTGTATATGGGTCCAGATATTACTGTATATGGGTCCAGATATTACTGTATATGGGTCCAGATATTACTGTATATGGGTCCAGATAGTGACTGTATATGGGTCCAGATATTACTGTATATGGGTCCAGATATTACTGTATATGGGTCCAGATATTACTGTATATGGGTCCAGATATTACTGTATATGGGTCCAGATATTACTGTATATGGGTCCAGATATTACTGTATATGGGTCCAGATAGTGACTGTATATGGGTCCAGATATTACTGTATATGGGTCCAGATATTACTGTATATGGGTCCAGATAGTGACTGTATATGGGTCCAGATATTACTGTATATGGACCCCCGTCCTTCCTCTCTGTCCCTCCATGGCTATAATCTAATATCACCTGGCCTGAGCTTAGGAGAGATTTTTTTATGCTGGCCAGGTCAGGCCAGCAAAAAAAAATATATATATATATATATTTTATAATTTGCCTAGGGTCCGCAGAGAGGCGGTCCGCGGTCCGGTCGTGGACCGCGGTCCGCCAGTTGAGTACCCCTGCTATACATACTGTATCACTATCTATAGATCTATTTTTTGAGGGGAAAAAAGGAATGACAGCTGTAGCTACTGTCTGTTCACGGAGACCTGCGCGGTCGCTGGTCTGTTGGTGAGATCTTTCAGAGATGCAGCGGTAGGAGACCGCAGAAACGTGTGTGAAGCTCCGCTAATCGGCCTCGCCGTTATGGGTTTCTGACTCCCTTAAGGAGCTATGTGTGTTTTTGAGTGGTGCAGCCACTCCCTTAAGGAGCTATGTGTGTTTTTGAGTGGTGCAGCCACTCCCTTAACACATTGAGTACGCCGACTGCCTTCAAAATATAGGCTATAGAATACCGGAGGTGTCTGATCGCTTTTACTTTGAAAGCCATGAACCGGAAACACTTTCCTAAAAAAGTTGACTTTACAAAGTGACCTCAACATCCCCGATCATCTTAATATATTGTTTTACGCTCCAAAAAGCGTTCATATTTTGCGGGAGAGACGGATGAGGAGCAGAAAATAAGTGCCAGCATATCGCTCTATTCATCACCACGGAGAGCGCCCTGGATTAGGAGCTACGAGTCATTCTTTCCGTCTCGCTAACGTGGGAGTCAATAATAAGCTAATAGTTGCACTGAGCGTTAGCATACGGCAAGCGAAAAGCGAAATGCCAAAAAAATAAATAGGAAAAATTCTGAATATTAATATCTCGCCCCGCATCGCTGGGATGTCGCTAGGACGTCCTCAGACGTCCTTAGAACTCTACTCTACTCTATCCTATGACGTTCTCAGGCGTCCTACGTGCTGTAAGTGTTAAGGAGCTGTGTGTGTGGGTGGCTTAACTTGTTTCCTTTTTTGGTGGGCTGTTATTTTTTCTACTGGCTATTGGTAGTCATGGCTGCCAGTTTCTTATTGGCTGTTGGTAGTCATGGCTGCCAGTTCCTATTGGCTGTTGGTAGTCATGGCTGCCAGTTCCCACCTGATGTTGTGTGGGAGTTCAGACTGATCCAGACCGTACTGAATAACTGCCAGCTTGCATAAGGTCTTCAGACTAGGACTCAAGTCTAAGACATACAGGTCATCATTGAATGTGTTGATTGATATACGTCCTCCAAAGAGGATGACACGATCTCCCACCATGCAACAGAATGCCACGTGACTCAACATAATATATTGACTTAAACATGGAACATTCCCTTTGGACTCAACCTTCTTCCAGGTGAAGGTATCTGGACTGAATTTCCACATATCATTGAAGTCCTGGTTTTGGTTCCTGCCACCAAATATGTAAAGCTCTCCATTGTAGGAAAAGGCTGAATGACCGTAGCGTCCTTCTGGAAGAGGCTGTGCAGAAGGCGTGTTCATCCATTGGTTCGTCTCTGTGTCAAACACTCTGATGGTGTTGTAGTGATGAGTCCAACTCCAACAGCCCCCAAATACAAACATCTTTGTCCCGATGATGGTGGCAGAGTGATGTGATGTACGAGGTGGAGTTCCTCTGGTGTTAATTAAAGCCCAGACCATCGTGGTGGTGTCCATCTTGTAGGTGTCATTAGTGAGTCCAGTCAGATTGTTGTCTCCTCCATAGATAAACATGACCTTCCCAACAACACAGGCTGAGTGGCCCCACCTCCCCTGTGGAACGGTCCCAGAGACCTTGGGTGTGAGCATTCTTTGGTCGTCGACATCAAATGCATAAAGAACCGTGCTGTAGTTCCATGTGTCAATACTTCCCCCCCAGATGTAAATGAAAGGGTCGATCAGCACAGCTGTGCGGCTGGTGAGCATGGGGTGAACCTGTAGGGGGCGTTTTCGTCTTCCTGGCGTCTCTGGGGGCAACTTGGTCCAGCATAAAGACAGTGTGTTGAACACATGCACTTCAGTCCGACGCTCTGACTCGATAAAGTCTCCTCTAAAGCAGTACACTTTGTGGTCCACTGCTACAGCAGCATCATACTCTGGAGGCCCTTTTAGGTGCACCGTCCAACGAAGCATTTCTCTCAGTAGTTTATATGTTTCTCCCTGTAAAAGAATGCAGTCCCGAATACCTTGAATGAATGACCTGAAGGAATGCAGTCCTACTGTGTGGGTCAGCACTTATATAGGTTAGCGGGCCTACATATGACGTAGACATCATGTCACATGTCGCCATGTGACATCAAAATCAGGGGAAAAGCAGGGAAGCTGGAAGCACCCTCACTAAAAACGCCGGGACAACGCTCCACACGTCCCAAACTCTTCTCCCTTCTGGCTCCAAAACTGTGGAATGCACTTCCCATTGCAGTCAGAACTGCAGCATCACTCCCAATCTTCCGCCGTAGTCTGAAAACCCACCTTTTTAGACTCCATCATGTCTAGCACTTACCCTACCCCCTTAGATAGCATTTTATGTAGACTTAGATAGCATCTGATAGACTTATAGCATGTTATGTAGACAGCACTATAATTGCATTGTATATAGTCATAGCACGCCATAGTACATATGTATAGCATAGTAGTATAGATATATAGTTTATATGTATAGTCTCATAATATAGATATTCCACTGTTACTTTCTTAGCTTACGCATGTTTTATGATAAATGCTTTTGTGATGTATTCCCATGCTTTTGTTCTTGATTATTGTAAGTCGCTCTGGATTAAGAGCGTCTGCTAAATGCCTAAATTGTAAATTGTAATTCTGACCTGAGATCAGATTCATACGAGGTTTCCGCCGGACACACACTGGTCTGATGAATCCATTCTGACCTGAGATCAGATTCTAAAAATGTCAGTCGTTCTTCGAAAATATGAAAAAAAAAGAAAAATAGCAGACCTACAAGCTCGTATCGCGCCACTCGGTGGCGCGATACGAGCTTGTAGATCTGCTATTTTTCAATAGCTAAAGCATAACATGATGCTGACACCAAAATGGGTGCCCGGTCAGAATGGGTTAAGAACCCTTTGAGACCCACTGGTGTAGCATGGCCTGCCGGGCAGCATTCCTTCTCGGGTTTGTGATCCGGTCGGGAGCGGATGATATCGCTTTTTTCTCAATAAAAGCCGCAGGCTACGAGAGCTTTTTATTGTTATTCTTCTGATGAATACAAAACAATACTACAACATGACGTATAGCGATATCATCCGTTAACACAGACCAGGGTGTTTCCAGTGAGCGAACGCTCAAAATAGCAGCACCCTGACTCTGTTTGACCAGAATGTAACAGAGCCTTCATTAGTATCATCGGTAATTAACACCTGTGAACTTGTGAAGGAAGTAGGGAAGGGGCCCAAGTTCTTTCCAAAATGGTCATATAGCCTATTTGCATGATGACAAACATTGGGGGGGGGGAAAGCTGTATATAAATAATAATAAATTATTAACAAGTAAGACGCGCAAACGCGTGAAGCGAACGCAGCTCGTGTGTGTGTGGTTGTGTGTGTGTGTGCTACAGCTGCGCCCTGTGTGTGTGTGTGTGTGTGTGTGTGCGTGCGTGCGTGCGTGCGTGCCACAGCTGCGCCCTCTGGTGGCGGGCCGGTGGTGTAACAGCGTGACACCACACAGCGTGACACACACACACACAGACACTCAGCCCCTGCTGTCATAGTAAGTGGCTCACTGCGTTCGCAATAACTAGACAATACCGTTCCTGACGAAACAGGGTGGGCTCGAGAAGCTAAGTGCATTCTGCCATCGTGCGGATGAGTTATAACCCCCATCCCTCTGTCTTCTTATTGGTTGACCCCACATGACGTCACAGGAATTGCTCGCAGCAATTTTGCTGTGCTGGAGGGGCCAGTTTTCTCCATTGACTCGTGGCAATCTTGCCCCGTATTCCTAGAAGGCTGGCAGCGTTTACTATCCTTGCAGTCCAACGGGTCCAACCTGCCTGCATCTGGCTGTCTTAATTATGCTGTGAAGCATGTCAGGGCATTTTCATCCATCTCCAGACTGCAGTTTAATTGGTCGTCATTATAAAGGTATAGCCTACGGACTGAAACAAGCCACAGTGTGTGTGTGTGTGTGTGTGTGTGTGTGTGTGCGTGTGTGTGTGTGTGTGTGTGTGTGTGTGTGTGTGTGTGTGTGTGTGTGTGTGTGTGTGTGTGTGTGTGTGTGTGTGTGTGTGTGTGTGTGTGTGTGTTTATTCATTCTTGTCATATTGTACAAAAACTATTATAAAGGTTGTTATATTGTCTTTATCATTCTCACAGACACACACGCTCGTGTGCGCGCGGAATCCATCCATCTATACCATTGTTTTGTTTGAAGAGATGACACCTATAGTATAGGTGAAAGGCAACGTGTATGCTGGTTTGGTCTTAATACGCTGGAGTGGTCTATGGGTGCATGCAGGGCAGTTGGAGTGGTCTATGGGTGCATGCAGGGCAGTTGGAGTGGTCTATGGGTGGAGTGGTCTATGGGTGCATGCAGGGCAGTTGGAGTGGTCTATGGGTGGAGTGGTCTATGGGTGCATGCAGGGCAGTTGGAGTGGTCTATGGGTGGAGTGGTCTATGGGTGCATGCAGGGCAGTTGGAGTGGTCTATGGGTGCATGCAGGGCAGTTGGAGTGGTCTATGGGTGGAGTGGTCTATGGGTGCATGCAGGGCAGTTGGAGTGGTCTATGGGTGGAGTGGTCTATGGGTGCATGCAGGGCAGTTGGAGTGGTCTATGGGTGGAGTGGTCTATGGGTGCATGCAGGGCAGTTGGAGTGGTCTATGGGTGCATGCAGGGCAGTTGGAGTGGTCTATGGGTGCATGCAGGGCAGTTGGAGTGGTCTGTGGGTGCATGCAGGGCAGTTGGAGTGGTCTATGGGTGCATGCAGGGCAGTTGGAGTGGTCTATGGGTGCATGCAGGGCAGTTGGAGTGGTCTATGGGTGCATGCAGGGCAGTTGCAGCCAGGCATTAAAACATTTAAGAATCTGTGAAATTAACATTGTATGAAAAGATCTTCGAATTCCTGTTGAAACATGAAATGGCTACAGGTCGTCGACTGACAAGACACAAACAATCTGTAAGCATTGTAAGAAAACAATGTCGTAAGTTACTACACCACTATAAGCCAGTGGATTGTGTAAAGTCAGCTTCAACTCTTTCAGTTCTGAACTTGAAAATCAATTGAAGAAAGTACAAGGACAAACAACGTTTAAAGATGGATTGCCGTTATTTTTGTACTTTTTCTGTGTCTATGGAGTTAACATTACTATATACCCCAGGTGTGGTTAGTACAGTATATTGAATTATGTCTTCCCTGTGCATTTTTGGTTTCTTCCTTTGAGTCAAAAGGCCCAATCGAAATACACCAGATATCCATGACATCACAATATCATTCTCTCCCCTATCCCCTCCCCCTTTATCATACAACAACAGCTGTGGGTGTGGCTTCAGTTTAGGTGGCCCACCAGTGCCACCCACCTGAAAACCATGCAGGCATATACTTAATGAACTGGTGGGTGTGGCCACATAAAAACATAATTTTAACAAAAGATGATGTTGCGTCTCTACTTCCACAGTCGATAGCCACGGCGAGAACAAACACCATTCCGTCGGCATGCACACGTTCTACTTGCTCAGTGGTCCCAGCTCTGTAATGAACCCTTACGCCCTCATTTATCACCGTGTAAATTCTGCCTTAAATTCGAGCGTGGGTTTTAGGGGAGGCAGCCTGCTCGCTGTTTACACGCACACTGGTGTTTTGCAAACCTATAGCTGCTCCTCCTCGTGTCCTTATGTCTGTCACTGTGGTCTGTGACACCACCACCACGTTAATGACAGATAGCCTCTCGCTGCAGTGGCTGGGGCTGGCAATTATATGAAGGCGTAGACATGTGTGGTATAGGCTACTGGTGCTGGTGGGCTGGTTGGGTTCTCTATGTCCGATCTCCCGAGTCCTATATATATGGCCGATGCGGTCCCCACTTGCGCTGGCTCGGCACATTTGGCACTCGATATTTGTAGTAGTCAGCTGGTCAGACAATGCTGTTCCGCTATATGACAGAACAACGGGCGCCGCCAAAGTCAACGACAGCTCCCGACCTGGCGTGGTATTTGGCGTGGCGTACGCCACTCAAAGGAATGATAATGCCGAAAGTTGCGTGTGATAAATAAGGGGGGCTAATAATAATAAATTATTAGCCTTGAATGACATCATGATATAGTCGACATCAACAGTGGCTGGGACATTTTGTACTGTTTTTGAGGTCACACAGCTGTACCTGAGTGGGAGCTCAAAAGGGCAACCAATAGCATGTTATTGTGACTGAAATATGCGTAATATGGATGTGGCCAAGCAAGAGATGGATGTAGTGTGGTTAATGGGAGAACCCCTATGTGTATTGTGTATGGCCTTGTTGATGTAGTCAAGTTGTTATGCTTGTTGACATGTTTTATTTAATTGTTTGTGCCTGAGGACCCCTCGAAAATGTGACGATGCAACACAAGGGGCTTATCCTCTAAAGAAATTTCAAATAGAATGGAGCCCCACATCAAGTGTTTTACACAAACTGTATAATAAGTCTGACTCCCCATGAAGCAGGCCTAGCTAGGCCTCTGTGTTCATTAGAGTTCCTATTAGCTGCATCCAATAAGCAGAAGCTAAGCAGCCGGTGCATAAGCTAATCATGGACGTTACCACAGAGGAGAGAGACGTAAGAGGTGGAGGTCTCACAGATGGAGGACAGAGGGCTCAGGGAGCTGTGCATGCTGGAAGGACCATCAAGATTTTAATTAAGCATTGAATGAAGATAATGAAGAGGGGCTTATTTGTCACCCACTCATACAAACGGCAAAATGTTGGCGGGACTTTGTTCTCCGCGAAGACACTGATTTGCTCGGGGACTCTTGAGCCAGCAGAGGGATATAGAGAGAAAGAGAAACTTCTACAGTACTAATTGTGCTTAAGTGGTGGAGAAAAACAAATCTGTATCCAAATCACACCAATTTCCATTGCTGTTCTACTTCTGAATGTGTTTATTTGACAGTTAATAATGTCCCAACTTCTTCCTGAACATGTGGATACGATATTATTCCTGAAAAAGGACTTGTCTGTCGCTTAGACAGCATGGGTCTGTACTGTAGTATGTCCATAGCATTTTAACAAGCTGTCATGCTTGGAGATAATTCCAGTCTCTCTTTGCACTTTTGAGTATTGGGACTTTCTTCACATGGATATTGATTGCAGTTTGCATTAAAAAAAATGTATAGACTAAATGTATTATTATTAGTATTATTATTATTTGTGATAAATATAATGATGGTCTGATGAAAAAGCATACAGGCGAGAAACACATTTTTATTTCCATCAATGTAGAAGTGACACATTGCAATCTATTTCAAGATAACACAGAAGCTATATACAAAAAATAATTAGAGGCATATATATCCACGACACGATGCCAGTTATAGAAAAGGTCTGATATCATAATCTTCGTTTAGGCCTTTTGGAGTGAGCGTCTGTATAATGTGTGTATCCAAGAAAGCTCACTTTTTAAAAGGGTGAGATCCAATTCAATCCCTGTATATCTGAGTGTAGAAACAGTACATAGTCGTGACCTGCTTTGCAGAAATGTACAGCTACAGGGCTATAGTGATAACATTTCTGCGGATGGTACTACGGTGTTCGGATATGCGTGTTTTTAAGGGTCTTGATGTTTTGCCAATAATAATAGGCAAGACCACACAGACACTTGAGAATATAGATCACAATTGCTGTAGAGCATGTACAGTAATAATACCTTTAATGTCATATTTCTTCCCTGTGTGTGGGTGGTTAAAAGACTTTTTGCGTGTAAAGTTGCATGATAATGTCCTGTAGTAGGCCTATCTCTGAATGATAGCCAAAGCCATGCAAATGGTGTTTTCTCTACAAGTTATACCTTTGACTTCAGTTAATAATAATAATAATAATAATACATTTTATTTATAACGCACTTTACATTTGAAACAAATCTCAAAGTTCCATAACCTGTGGTTGCAAGATTCACTCAATCTAATTAACCAATACATCATTATTTTTCCTATGATTCCCTGCTTTCATATGACATTAACAAATAAAAAAAATCCACAATGACAGTCCTTTTGCCTTTGAATAATTGAAAGGCAACAGACTAGACTAGAGTGACATACATTTCTCACATGGCATCATAAAAATCAAATGATCGGGACATCCTTAGTATACATACATACCGTACGTGCCATCACCCTCCCGCGCACTCAGATCAGCCAACGCAGGGAAGCTGGAAGTACCCCCACTAAAAACGCCGGGACAACGCTCCACACGTCCCAACCTCTTCTCCCTTCTGGCTCCAAAACTGTGGAATGCCCTTCCCATTGCAGTCAGAACTGCAGCATCACTCCCAATCTTCCGCCGTAGTCTGAAAACCCACCTTTTCAGACTCCATCATGGCCCATAGCACTTACCCTACCCCCTTAGATAGCATTTCTGTAGACTTAGATAGCATCTGATACAGACTTATAGCATGTTATGTAGACGGCACTATAATTGCATTGTATATAGTCATAGCACGCCATAGTACATATGTATAGCATAGTAGTATATATATATAGTTTATATGTATAGTCTCATAATATAGATATTCCACTGTTACTTTCTTAGCTTACGCATGTTTGATAAATGCTTTTGTGATGTATTTCCCATGCTTTTGTTCTTGATTATTGTAAATCGCTCTGGATTAAGAGCGTCTGCTAAATGCCTAAATTGTAAATTGTAAATTGTAAATTGTATCACCAGTCCATTTCCATGTTGAGAAGCCACTGAGAAGCTTTCCTTTATCTGTCTGCCCAATCTTCCGGGTCACAGGGTCCGCCTCTCTCTCTCTCTGAGTGTATTCTGGCACACTCAGTATCATGGTCGGAGAAATTGGAAAGAAAATGACTTACGGTATGATTACTGTACCTTCCTTTTGTGCTGCACCTTTTTGTGCCTTAAAATACATTCACAAGCCGTGCAATTAGGCTGTTCAAAGCGTAATGCTCCTATTGCCCATTCATTAATGCACTTCAATTCCATATAATCATTAGACGGGGGTTTGCAAAGTAATTGCATTTGGATCAGAGGAGCCAAGATATCAAATGGTAATTCACATAATATCCCTATACCTACATGGAGTGGAGGGAATATGAATTAATTACCTAATACCCTTATACCTACTTTGAGTGGAGGGAATATGCATTAGCCACAGTGCCTATGCACAAAATGAAACTATTACGCGTTCGTGAACTAACCTTTTGGTGAGCACACACACACACAGTACAGCAGCATCTCATATTCTGATGTCAGAGCCTGTTAAGTCAATACATGCCCATAATTATACTGTAGCTTTATGTGATATTTAGTTATAACTAACCTTGTACTGTATGTTTGAAAAAGAGGTTACACTGGAACAGCATTTAATTTAATGAAAATAATGATAATGATTATCCTGACTAAGAAAAGAGGATTGATCATTATGGTAGACCTATACCGAAACCATGGCACAAGATGATCAATATGTCTGTTTCTGTTCACACAAACTTTTATTTATTGATTTATTTATTTCCAGAGTTCATGTAAAACTTGCAGTCACATTTATTTAAAATCCAATTTAGCCCAGCTGCTGGGGGATATCAAGTTGTGATGCATGGAGTTTTGTGTCACTGCTCTAATGAAGGAACCAATGTCAGGGTTTATAGCAATGCCGATGTGTATGAGCAGATGTCAGGGAGTGATTTGACACATATTCCATCAGTCTCACTGCATACCTGTACGTAAATAGAATGTATGAATGACTCAGACGCAGAGCACATACCATCTGCTCAGACTCTGCTCATCTCATTTGAAGAAGCCGATGCCAAAGTAGGACTCAAGTTAAATGTCAAGAAAACGGAGTACATGCTTATGAATGAGCAGTGAGCACCCTACCCACCCAAGTATTATACCTCAATGAAAGGATCACACATTAAGGAAGTTGAGGACTTTAAATATCTGGGTTCATAATATGTGGCTGACACAGTAGAAAGGACTTTCTTGCCAGAAAGGGACAAGCCTGGAACGCCTGCAACAAACTCCTCAGAGTCTGCAGGCAGTCCGGTGTTTCAACCTCCACAAAGTATCCTGCTATATGGTGCTGAAGTCAATGAAGAAGGAATTACAAGACCGGCTTCATGGCACATATACTGTACAAGACTCCTCATGTGTGTTAACCCATTCTGACCTGAGATCAGATTCATACGAGGTTTCCGCCGCACACACGCTGGTCTGATGAACCCATTCTGACCCGAGATCAGATTCTAAAAATGTCAATCGTTCTTCGATTTTTGCAAAAATAGCAGACCTACAAGCTCGTATCGCGCCACTCGGTGGCGCGATATGAGCTTGTAGATCTGCTATTTTTCAATAGCTAAAGCATAACATGATGCTGACACCAAAATGGGTGCCCGTCAGAATGGGTTAAAAACATCTCCAGGAAAACTCATCCAAACAAAGAGCAAAGGTTGAACTGCCGCCAACAACCGTAGCACGTCGACGTAGAGCAATCTCTGCTGGTCACTGCTACGTACCGCTCAAAGGATGAAGTCATATCAGATATCCTGCTATGGCGGCTCCCTCAATCATCCAGACTCAGGAACCATGCAGACCTCATACTGTACATATCCTGACACAATCTCCCGGGACATGCACAGGACTGACATTCCAAGAACTGGGAGCAGCGATGGCTGACAGGGACCCGATGGAATGGACGTGGCATCTAGGATCAGTCGAAGGTGATGGTGTGTGGGTGTGTGTGTGTGTGTGTGTGTGTGTGTGTGTGTGTGTGTGTGTGTGTGTGTGTGTGTGTGTGTGTGTGTGTGTGTGTGTGTGTGTGTGTGTGTGTGTGTGTGTGTGCATGTGTGCGTGTGTGACATATCAAAATATCATGCACCCTCAGTGAGAATGTACAAACATTCCTGTGTCACTCCATCCATGTTCCAACTCTGCATGTGATAACTGATAAGGCAACCCAGATACCTTTACATCTCTGACAGCTAAAGCTAATACACCAAACACCAGCTATTGTTGTGGTTGATGAAGAGTCCAGAGATGAATAGCCTGCACCTTTGACCCTAGCCTAGAGGAAGCCTTTATGACCAAGGTCATTAAATACCAACCAATTCAATTCAAATTCAATTCAATTCAAAGGGCTTTATTGGCATGAGAAAACATACGTTTACATTGCCAAAGCAGAAAGAACAATACAACAATACAGCAATACAATCAAAACAAAAATTATGTACTTTGTCAGAATCTTCAATAGATCAACTTCTATGTACCAAGATCACTCGATGCAGGTATAGTGCAGGAATGTACACAATGATTAGTCTTTACGGTGGTTGTGTTCCATTTGATATCCTTCTCCTATCACAGCAACTCACAAATCTTGCTGCTGTGTTTGCACATTGTTGTACTTCGCCCAGCAGATATGGGAGTTTTTTGTCATTGGTCATGTTTTCAAAATCTCCGTGTGTGGTTGTAATCTGTGGGAAGTATGTGTCTCTGATGTCTTGGTACAATGGACAGATGGTTAGGAAGTGTAGCTCGGTTTCCACTTCATTTTGTGTGCAGTGAGTGCATAGTCTGTCTTCTCTCGTGGATACAGGTCTGCCTATGACGGCCTTTCTCGATCGCGAGACTGTGCTCACTGAGTCCAACCAACCACTTCTACATACAAGCTCAGAGCTGCGTTATAGGTGCAGACTATTTGTCTTTATATTTGGCAGCCTATAGGGCATACACACGCACAGACTGGTTGATAGAGGGTTCCATGCAACAATTTGGGATGCCCAAAAAGGGAGGGAGGAGGCAAAAAGGCTGGCAAAGTACTGTGGTGTCTCCGCTATAATTGGCAGCCGTCATATATGGGCGTAGAAGACGCTGTTACTTATTATACCCATAGTATAGTACGGAGTGACATGCCTGTTGTACCATGAAAAAAACATGCCATGATTTTGTAAGTGTAACTCTAATGCACCTATAATATTTGTTTGTATTACAAAAATGTATGGTTAATTCATTAATGTGTGTGTGTGTGTGTGTGTGTGTGTGTGTGTGTGTGTGTGTGTGTGTGTGTGTGTGTGTGTGTGTGTGTGTGTGTGTGTGCGTGTGCGTGTGTGTGCACGCCGTGCATGCGTACAATTTTTTATTTGTGAAAAAGAATTGTCCAGTCCAGCATGATGTGGAAAATAATCAATAGTTGCTTTTAAGAACTATGACTCATGTTCAGCAGGGCTTTTACGTTCTTATGTTTTTCAAAGATATACAGAACCGACAGTATAGATTACATGCTCTAAAGAGATGAGCAGGCATATGAGAGTCCGGAGAAGCAGCTTTCACCCTGCAAATGAAACAATTAATAGCCCATATAAATGGTAAATGGTGCATTTATATAGCGCCTTTATCCAAGGCGCTTTACATAGATTGTGCATTTCATTCACCCATTCACACACACATTCATACACCGAATGCGGCGGAAGCCATGCAAGGTACCAACCAGCACATCGGGAGCAATTTGGGGTTCAGTGTCTTGCCCAAGGACACTTCGACATGTAGACAGGAGGAGGAGCCGGGATTCGAACCGCCTACCCATGGATCATTGGACGACCTGCTCTACCTCTTGAGCCACAGTCAGTACGATGAATTTCCCTAGGAAAAATGCCAACATTGAGAGAAAGGCAAAATATTATTAAGGTCTTTAATACCTTGATAACCCGTTTAGAGTGATATAGTAAAATCTTGCCATTTTACTGAAAATAAAGAAGGAAACAAAAAAACATGTCTATACCGTCATTTTCAGAATTCTTGCCTGTCAGGGTGACCTTTCCTTTTATCCCCTTCCTGCTCGTTCTCACATTATCAAGGTGCTCTGTCATCCCAGCACTCGCCCAGCCCCAAGTGAAGCCATTTTGGGCGGCTCCAGAAATGTGGAGCGAGAGTGAATTAACCCATTCTGACCTGAGATCAGATTCATACGAGGTTTCCACTGGACACACACTGGTCTGATTAAACCCATTCTGACCTGAGATCAGATTCATACGAGGTTTCCACTGGACACACACTGGTCTGATTAAACCCATTCTGACCTGAGATCAGATTCATACGAGGTTTCCACTGGACACACACTGGTCTGATTAAACCCATTCTGACCTGAGATCAGATTTAAAAAATGTCAGTCGCTCTTCGATTTTTCAAAAATAGCAGACCTACAAGCTCGTATCGCGCCACTCGGTGGCGCGATACGAGCTTGTAGATCTGCTATTTTTCAATAGCTAAAGCATAACATGATGCTGACACCAAAATGGGTGCCCGGTCAGAGTGAATTAAGGTTTATCCTGCATGCAGTTAGAGGAATACATCAGTCCATCAATCAGTGGGTTTTGATGAATGTATAGCGGTGTGACGATTCACTCTGCAGTGCACTGTCTGGAGAATGGTATTCGGAAAAGGGACATGTGCTGCACTGCTCAATATGGCATTTCTTTTTTCAGCCTGTTTATAATGCCTGCTGCTCCATCTGAAATTAATCCACAACCTGACCTTTAGAGCAATTCCCTTAACTTTGGAATCATTATTCAACAGACATCATCTATCAGTGGTGGAAATAGTACTCAAATGTTTCCTTAAAGGACCATTTCACCACTTTTCAACCTATCTTCATATCGTTGGTTCACACTAATGATCATGATAAAATAGCAAAAGAATAAATCTACTCGTTCTGTGTCTCATAGGAGGGCTGTGGGCAGTTCAGAACCCGTCCGCCAGTGACATCATCGATGGGGAATCCAAGCTAATAGAAACGGCAGGCTTTCTATTCCTGCAAAGTTGCAATGCGAAAATGGAAACCATTGTTTTCACGATAATAGAAATCCAAATTTTTTTTCATAAAGATCTTGTTTAAAAAAAATCGGTCTTAACGATGATGGAGGGCTCCTATGAGAGACAGACCGAGTAGAAAATAATTGTGGCATTTTATCCTGAAAATTTGTGAGGACCAATTATATGAAGATACGTTTTAAAGTGGTGAAGTGGTCCTTTAAGTAAAAGTATAAATACTGCAATGTAGATGTACTCCGTTACAAGTAGAAGTCCTGTATTCAAAATGTAGCCTACTCAAGAAAAAGTACTAAAGTATCTGCATCAAAATTTACTGTATGTACTAATGTACTGAAAGTAAAAGTACTCATATTGCAGAATGTCCCATTTCACAAGTTCAAAATGTGTGTACAAAATGTTTTGAAAATAGCCCATCTACATCTGCTATTTTCAAATGGCCAAAATATATAGGGTTGAAGTGGTTAATGTATGTTCTGTAAACAACACTTACATTTCCAAAGTAACTAGTAACTATACGTTTTCAAATAATTGTAGTGGAGTAAAAGTACTGGAGATTGAAGTAAAGAACAAATACCTCAGAATTGTACAAAAGTACAGTACTTTCCAAGTACTTACTTTCCACCATTGCATGCTATGTAGTTTGTGCGTGCGTGCGTGCGTGCGTGCGTGTGCATGCATGCAGTGCATCAGGTAGTCGTGGTTGTTGTTGTCAGCCTAATGCATTTATTCCTCCAGAAATAGCAGACAAAAAAAGGGATTTGCTGCGTGTTTGTTGTATTCGTTCTGTCATGAGTGCCTATTAAGACTGAATATTTTCTGTCAACTCTCTCCCAGACACCTCAGTGCACAATACACGGCGGTCCTACTCAATTGAATTAGCAGAGACTCTCAAAGCAGGAACATCAAACAATTCTGCCATTCTGGCATCTTGTCCCCAGGAAATTCACCAAGAGCAATCTTTGTTTGGAAATAGGCACAGGGAGGGACACCCGTTTAACAAAGCTTAATAGACTGGTGCATGGGGGTGTCTACATAAAAACGACATTTTAAACAATTCTTCCTCCTTTGCTCCTTATATATAATAATAATACCCGATGATCATGTTTACAATGGAGAAATAAATCACGGCACTCCATCTATAAATCTCAGTTGGTGCCAGACAACAAGGAGGCATTAAGACCTGTTTTACTTCCAGAGGCTGGTAAGAAGGTTCGATAGAATTCTTAACGTTGTGGAATAACTTTCTCTCTCTCCATAGGCATAATTTAACTTCAACAGTGGTCTATTGTCTATTGTCTATATTGTCCTTGCATCTAGGCAATAATGTTTTTTTTCACCATGTTAAGCTTCTATTAACATTTATATTAAAAGGTAAACCAGCTGTT